>NW_027285021.1:10000-299753 GCF_040894005.1 Engystomops pustulosus | reverse complement strand
GGAGACACCTGACAATCCCGGGATATGATACAGTGTGACCGAGACACCTGACAATCCAGAGAAATCACTCACGTGTGAGACAAGTGTGACGAGACACATGACAATCCCGGGATATGATACAGTGTGACAGGAGACACCTGACAATCCCGGGATATGATACAGTGTGACCGGGAGACACCTGACAATCCCGGGATATGATACAGTGTGACGGGAGACACCTGACAATCCCGGGATATGAATACAGTGTGACGGGAGACACCTGACAATCCCGGGATATGATACAGTGTGACTGGAGACACCTGACAATCCCGGGATATGATACAGTGTGACGGGAGACACCTGACAATCCCGGGATATGATACAGTGTGACGGGAGACACCTGACAATCCCGGGATATGATACAGTGTGACGGGAGCACCTGACAATCCCGGGATATGATACAGTGTGACGGGAGACACCTGACAATCCCGGGATATGATACAGTGTGACGGGAGACACCTGACAATCCCGGGATATGATACAGTGTGACGGGAGACACCTGACAATCCGGGATATGATACAGTGTGACGGGAGACACCTGACAATCCCGGGATATGATACAGTGTGACGGGAGACACCTGACAATCCCGGGATATGATACAGTGTGACGGGAGACACCTGACAATCCCGGGATATGATACAGTGTGACGAGAGGCACCTGACAACCCCGGGATATGATACAGTGTGACGGGAGGCACCTGACAATCCAGGGATATGATACAGTGTGACCGGAGACACCTGACAATCCCGGGATATGATACAGTGTGACGAGAGGCACCTGACAACCCCGGGATATGATACAGTGTGACGGGAGGCACCTGACAATCCAGGGATATGATACAGTGTGACCGGGAGACACCTGACAATCCGGGATATGATACAGTGTGACGGGAGACACCTGACAATCCCGGGATATGATACAGTGTGACGGGAGACACCTGACAATCCCGGGATATGATACAGTGTGACGGGAGACACCTGACAATCCCGGGATATGATACAGTGTGACGGGAGACACCTGACAATCCCGGGATATGATACAGTGTGACGGAGACACCTGACAATCCCGGGATATGATACAGGTGACGGAGACACCTGACAATCCCGGGATATGATACAGTGTGACAGGAGACACCTGACAATCCCGGGATATGATACAGTGTGACCGGAGACACCTGACAATCCCGGGATATGATACAGTGTGACCGGAGACACCTGACAATCCCGGGATATGATACAGTGTGACGGGAGACAATCCCGGGATATGATACAGTGTGACGGGAGACACCTGACAATCCCGGGATATGATACAGTGTGACAGGAGACACCTGACAATCCCGGGATATGATACAGTGTGACCGGAGACACCTGACAATCCCGGGATATGATACAGTGTGACCGGAGACACCTGACAATCCCGGGATATGATACAGTGTGACGGGAGACACCTGACAATCCCGGGATATGATACAGTGTGACGGGAGACACCTGACAATCCCGGGATATGATACAGTGTGACGGGAGACACCTGACAATCCCGGGATATGATACAGTGTGACCGGAGACACCTGACAATCCCGGGATATGATACAGTGTGACGGGAGACACCTGACAATCCCGGGATATGATACAGTGTGACAGGAGACACCTGACAATCCCGGGATATGATACAGTGTGACGGGAGACACCTGACAATCCCGGGATATGATACAGTGTGACCGGAGACACCTGACAATCCCGGGATATGATACAGTGTGACGGGAGACACCTGACAATCCCGGGATATGATACAGTGTGACGGGAGACACCTGACAATCCAGGGATATGATACAGTGTGACGGGAGACACCTGACAATCCCGGGATATGATACAGTGTGACGGGAGACACCTGACAATCCCGGGATATGATACCGTGTGACGGGAGACACCTGACAATCCGGGATATGATACAGTGTTACCGGAGACACCTGACAATCCCGGGATATGATACAGTGTGACGGGAGACACCTGACAATCCCGGATATGATACGGTGTGACCGGAGACACCTGACAATCCCGGGATATGATACAGTGTGACGGGAGACACCTGACAATCCCGGGATATGATACAGTGTTACCGGAGACACCTGACAATCCCGGGATATGATACAGGTGTGACGGGAGACACCTGACAATCCCGGGATATGATACGGTGTGACCGGAGACACCTGACAATCCCGGGATATGATACAGTGTGACGGGAGACATCTGACAATCCCGGGATATGATACAGTGTGACGGGAGACACCTGACAATCCCGGGATATGATACAGTGTGACGGGAGACACCTGACAATCCCGGGATATGAAACAGTGTGACCGGAGACACCTGACAATCCCGGGATATGATACAGTGTGACCGGAGACACCTGACAATCCCGGGATATGATACAGTGTGACGGGAGACACCTGACAATCCCGGGATATGATACAGTGTGAGGGGAGACACCTGACAATCCCGGGATATGATACAGTGTGACCGGAGACACCTGACAATCCCGGGATATGATACAGTGTGACGAGAGACACCTGACAATCCCGGGATATGATACAGTGTGACAGGAGACACCTGACAATCCCGGGATATGATACAGTGTGACCGGGAGACACCTGACAATCCGGGATATGATACAGTGTGACGGGAGACACCTGACAATCCCGGGATATGATACAGTGTGACGGGAGACACCTGACAATCCCGGGATATGATACAGTGTGACGGGAGACACCTGACAATCCCGGGATATGATACAGTGTGAGGGGAGACACCTGACAATCCCGGGATATGATACAGTGTGAGGGGAGACACCTGACAATCCCGGGATATGATACAGTGTGACCGGAGACACCTGACAATCCCGGGATATGATACAGTGTGACGGGAGACACCTGACAATCCCGGGATATGATACAGTGTGAGGGGAGACACCTGACAATCCCGGGATATGATACAGTGTGAGGGGAGACACCTGACAATCCCGGGATATGATACAGTGTGAGGGGAGACACCTGACAATCCCGGGATATGATACAGTGTGACGAGAGACACCTGACAATCCCGGGATATGATACAGTGTGACAGGAGACACCTGACAATCCCGGGGATATGATACAGTGTGACCAGAGACACCTGACAATCCCGGGATATGATACAGTGTGACAGGAGACACCTGACAATCCCGGGATATGATACAGTGTGACGGGAGACACCTGACAATCCCGGGATATGATACAGTGTGACGGGAGACACCTGACAATCCCGGGATATGATACAGTGTGACGGGAGACACCTGACAATCCCGGGATATGATACAGTGTGACGGGAGACACCTGACAATCCCGGGATATGATACAGTGTGACGGGAGACACCTGACAATCCCGGGATATGATGCAGTGTGACGGGAGACACCTGACAATCCCGGGATATGATACCGTGTGACGGGAGACACCTGACAATCCCGGGATATGATACAGTGTGAGGGGAGACACCTGACAATCCCGGGATATGATACAGTGTGACGGGAGACACCTGACAATCCCGGGATATGATACAGTGTGACCGGAGACACCTGACAATCCCGGGATATGATACAGTGTGACGGCAGACACCTGACAATCCCAGGATATGATACAGTGTGACGGAGACACCTGACAATCCAGGATATGATACAGTGTGACGGGAGACACCTGACAATCCCGGGATATGATACAGTGTGGTGGGAGACACCTGACAATCCCGGGATATGATACAGTGTTACCGGAGACACCTGACAATCCCGGGATATGATACAGTGTGACGGGAGACACCTGACAATCCCGGGATATGATACGGTATGACCGGAGACACCTGACAATCCCGGGATATGATACAGTGTGACGGGAGACACCTGACAATCCCGGGAAATGATACAGTGTGACGGGAGACACCTGACAATCCCGGGATATGATACAGTGTGACGGGAGACACCTGACAATCCCGGGATATGATACAGTGTGACCGGGGACACCTGACAATCCCGGGATATGATACAGTGTGACCGGAGACACCTGACAATCCCGGGATATGATACAGTGTGACGGGAGACACCTGACAATCCCGGGATATGATACAGTGTGACGGGAGACACCTGACAATCCCGGGATATGATACAGTGTGAGGGGAGACACCTGACAATCCCGGGATATGATACAGTGTGACGGGAGACACCTGACAATCCCGGGATATGATACAGTGTGACCGGAGACACCTGACAATCCCCGGGATATGATACAGTGTGACGGGAGACACCTGACAATCCCGGGATATGATACAGTGTGACGGGAGACACCTGACAATCCGGGATATGATACAGTGTGACGGGAGACACCTGACATCCCGGGATATGATAAAGTGTGACGGGAGACACCTGACAATCCCGGGATATGATACAGTGTGAGCGGAGACACCTGACAATCCGGGATATGATACAGTGTGACGGGAGGCACCTGACAATCCTGGGATATGATACAGTGTGACGGGAGGCACCTGACAATCCAGGGATATGATACAGTGTGACCGGAGACACCTGACAATCCCGGGATATGATACAGTGTGACGGGAGACACCTGACAATCCCGGGATATGATACAGTGTGACCGGAGACACCTGACAATCCCGGGATATGATAAAGTGTGACGGGAGACACCTGACAATCCCGGGATATGATACAGTGTGACCGGAGACACCTGACAATCCCGGGATATGATACAGTGTGACGGGAGACACCTGACAATCCCGGGATATGATACAGTGTGACAGGAGACACCTGACAATCCCGGGATATGATACAGTGTGACGGGAGACACCTGACAATCCCGGGATATGATACAGTGTGACGGGAGACACCTGACAATCCCGGGATATGATACAGTGTGACGGAGACACCTGACAATCCCGGGATATGATACAGTGTGACGGGAGACACCTGACAATCCCGGGATATGATACAGTGTGACGGGAGACACCTGACAATCCCGGGATATGATACAGTGTGACCGGAGACACCTGACAATCCCGGGATATGATACAGTGTGACGGGAGACACCTGACAATCCCGGGATATGATACAGTGTGACGGGAGACACCTGACAATCCCGGGATATGATACAGTGTGACGGGAGACACCTGACAATCCGGGATATAATACAGTGTGACGGGAGACATCTGACAATCCCGGGATATGATACAGTGTGACGGGAGACACCTGACAATCCCGGGATATGATACAGTGTGACCGGAGACACCTGACAATCCCGGGATATGATACAGTGTGACCGGAGACACCTGACAATCCCGGGATATGATACAGTGTGACGGAGACACCTGACAATCCCGGAATATGATACAGTGTGACCGGAGACACCTGACAATCCCGGGATATGATACAGTGTGACCGGAGACACCTGACAATCCCGGGATATGATACAGTGTGACCGGAGACACCTGACAATCCCGGGATATGATACAGTGTGACGGGAGACACCTGACAATCCCGGGATATGATACAGTGTGACGGGAGACACCTGACAATCCCGGGATATGATACAGTGTGACGGGAGACACCTGACAATCCCGGGATATGATACAGTGTGACCGAGACACCTGACAATCCCGGGATATGATACAGTGTGACCGGAGACACCTGACAATCCCGGGATATGATACAGTGTGACGGAGACACCTGACAATCCGGGATATGATACATTGTGACGGGAGACAATCCCGGGATATGATACAGTGTGACAGGGAGACACCTGACACCTCCCGGGATATGATACAATGTGACAGGAGACACCTGACAATCCCGGGATATGATACAGTGTGACCGGAGACACCTGACAATCCCGGGATATGATACAGTGTGACCGGAGACACCTGACAATCCCGGGATATGATACAGTGTGACGGGAGACACCTGACAATCCCGGGATATGATACAGTGTGAGGGGAGACACCTGACAATCCCGGATATGATACAGTGTGACTGGGAGGAGACACCTGACAATCCCGGGATATGATACAGTGTGACGGTAGACACCTGACAATCCCGGGATATGATACAGTGTGACCGGAGACACCTGACAATCCCGGGATATGATAAAGTGTGACGGGAGACACCTGACAATCCCGGGATATGATACAGTGTGAGCGGAGACACCTGACAATCCCGGGATATGATACAGTGTGACGGGAGGCACCTGACAATCCCGGGATATGATAAAGTGTGACGGGAGACACCTGACAATCCCGGGATATGATACAGTGTGACCGGAGACACCTGACAATCCCGGGATATGATACAGTGTGACCGGAGACACCTGACAATCCCGGGATATGATACAGTGTGACCGGAGACACCTGACAATCCCGGGATATGATACAGTGTGACGGGAGACAATCCCGGGATATGATACAGTGTGACGGGAGACACCTGACAATCCCGGGATATGATACAGTGTGACAGGAGACACCTGACAATCCCGGGATATGATACAGTGTGACCGGAGACACCTGACAATCCCGTGATATGATACAGTGTGACCGGAGACACCTGACAATCCCGGGATATGATACAGTGTGACGGGAGACAATCCCGGGATATGATACAGTGTGACGGGAGACACCTGACAATCCCGGGATATGATACAGTGTGACAGGAGACACCTGACAATCCCGGGATATGATACAGTGTGACCGGAGACACCTGACAATCCCGGGATATGATACAGTGTGACCGGAGACACCTGACAATCCCGGGATATGATACAGTGTGACGGGAGACACCTGACAATCCCGGGATATGATACAGTGTGACGGGAGACACCTGACAATCCCGGGATATGATACAGTGTGACGGGAGACACCTGACAATCCCGGGATATGATACAGTGTGACCGGAGACACCTGACAATCCCGGGATATGATACAGTGTGACGGGAGACACCTGACAATCCCGGGATATGATACAGTGTGACAGGAGACACCTGACAATCCCGGGATATGATACAGTGTGACGGGAGACACCTGACAATCCCGGGATATGATACAGTGTGACCGGAGACACCTGACAATCCCGGGATATGATACAGTGTGACGGGAGACACCTGACAATCCCGGGATATGATACAGTGTGACGGGAGACACCTGACAATCCAGGGATATGATACAGTGTGACGGGAGACACCTGACAATCCCGGGATATGATACAGTGTGACGGGAGACACCTGACAATCCCGGGATATGATACCGTGTGACGGGGAGACACCTGACAATCCCGGGATATGATACAGTGTTACCGGAGACACCTGACAATCCCGGGATATGATACAGTGTGACGGGAGACACCTGACAATCCCGGGATATGATACGGTGTGACCGGAGACACCTGACAATCCCGGGATATGATACAGTGTGACGGGAGACACCTGACAATCCCGGGATATGATACAGTGTGACGGGAGACACCTGACAATCCCGGGATATGATACAGTGTGACGGGAGACACCTGACAATCCCGGGATATGATACAGTGTGACGGGAGACACCTGACAATCCCGGGATATGATACAGTGTGACCGGAGACACCTGACAATCCCGGGATATGATACAGTGTGACGGGAGACACCTGACAATCCCGGGATATGATACAGTGTGACAGGAGACACCTGACAATCCCGGGATATGATACAGTGTGAGGGGAGACACCTGACAATCCCGGGATATGATACAGTGTGACGGGAGACACCTGACAATCCCGGGATATGATACAGTGTGACGGGAGACACCTGACAATCCCGGGATATGATACAGTGTGACGGGAGACACCTGACAATCCAGGGATATGATACAGTGTGACGGGAGACACCTGACAATCCCGGGATATGATACAGTGTGACGGGAGACACCTGACAATCCCGGGATATGATACAGTGTGACGGGAGACACCTGACAATCCCGGGATATGATACAGTGTTACCGGAGACACCTGACAATCCCGGGATATGATACAGTGTGACGGGAGACACCTGACAATCCCGGGATATGATACGGTGTGACCGGAGACACCTGACAATCCCGGGATATGATACAGTGTGACGGGAGACATCTGACAATCCCGGGATATGATACAGTGTGACGGGAGACACCTGACAATCCCGGGATATGATACAGTGTGACGGGAGACACCTGACAATCCCGGGATATGAAACAGTGTGACCGGAGACACCTGACAATCCCGGGATATGATACAGTGTGACCGGAGACACCTGACAATCCCGGGATATGATACAGTGTGACGGGAGACACCTGACAATCCCGGGATATGATACAGTGTGAGGGGAGACACCTGACAATCCCGGGATATGATACAGTGTGACCGGAGACACCTGACAATCCCGGGATATGATACAGTGTGACGAGAGACACCTGACAATCCCGGGATATGATACAGTGTGACAGGAGACACCTGACAATCCCGGGATATGATACAGTGTGACGGGAGACACCTGACAATCCCGGGATATGATACAGTGTGACGGGAGACACCTGACAATCCCGGGATATGATACAGTGTGAGGGGAGACACCTGACAATCCCGGGATATGATACAGTGTGAGGGGAGACACCTGACAATCCCGGGATATGATACAGTGTGACCGGAGACACCTGACAATCCCGGGATATGATACAGTGTGACGGGAGACACCTGACAATCCCGGGATATGATACAGTGTGAGGGGAGACACCTGACAATCCCGGGATATGATACAGTGTGAGGGGAGACACCTGACAATCCCGGGATATGATACAGTGTGAGGGAGACACCTGACAATCCCGGGATATGATACAGTGTGACGAGAGACACCTGACAATCCCGGGATATGATACAGTGTGACAGGAGACACCTGACAATCCCGGGATATGATACAGTGTGACCAGAGACACCTGACAATCCCGGGATATGATACAGTGTGACAGGAGACACCTGACAATCCCGGGATATGATACAGTGTGACGGGAGACACCTGACAATCCCGGGATATGATACAGTGTGACGGGAGACACCTGACAATCCCGGGATATGATACAGTGTGACGGGAGACACCTGACAATCCCGGGATATGATACAGTGTGACGGGAGACACCTGACAATCCCGGGATATGATACAGTGTGACGGGAGACACCTGACAATCCCGGGATATGATGCAGTGTGACGGGAGACACCTGACAATCCCGGGATATGATACCGTGTGACGGGAGACACCTGACAATCCCGGGATATGATACAGTGTGAGGGAGACACCTGACAATCCCGGGATATGATACAGTGTGACGGGAGACACCTGACAATCCCGGGATATGATACAGTGTGACCGGAGACACCTGACAATCCCGGGATATGATACAGTGTGACGGCAGACACCTGACAATCCCAGGATATGATACAGGTGGACAGGAGACACCTGACAATCCGGGATATGATACAGTGTGACGGGAGACACCTGACAATCCCGGGATATGATACAGTGTGTGGGAGACACCTGACAATCCCGGGATATGATACAGTGTGACGGAGACACCTGACAATCCCGGGATATGATACAGTGTGACCGGGAGACACCTGACAATCCCGGGATATGATACAGTGTGACGGAGACACCTGACAATCCCGGGATATGATACAGTGTGACGGGAGACACCTGACAATCCCGGGATATGATACAGTGTGACGGGGAGACACCTGACAATCCCGGGATATGATACAGTGTGACCGGGGACACCTGACAATCCCGGGATATGATACAGTGTGACCGGAGACACCTGACAATCCCGGGATATGATACAGTGTGACGGGAGACACCTGACAATCCCGGGATATGATACAGTGTGACGGGAGACACCTGACAATCCCGGGATATGATACAGTGTGAGGGGAGACACCTGACAATCCCGGGATATGATACAGTGTGACGGGAGACACCTGACAATCCCGGGATATGATACAGTGTGACCGGAGACACCTGACAATCCCGGGATATGATACAGTGTGACGGGAGACACCTGACAATCCCTGGGATATGATACAGTGTGACGGGAGACACCTGACAATCCCGGGATATGATACAGTGTGACGGGAGACACCTGACAATCCCGGGATATGATAAAGTGTGACGGGAGACACCTGACAATCCCGGGATATGATACAGTGTGAGCGGGAGACACCTGACAATCCCGGGATATGATACAGTGTGACGGGAGGCACCTGACAATCCCGGGATATGATACAGTGTGACGGGAGGCACCTGACAATCCAGGGATATGATACAGTGTGACCGGAGACACCTGACAATCCCGGGATATGATACAGTGTGACGGGAGACACCTGACAATCCCGGGATATGATACAGTGTGACGGGAGACACCTGACAATCCCGGGATATGATAAAGTGTGACGGGAGGACACCTGACAATCCCGGGATATGATACAGTGTGACCGGAGACACCTGACAATCCCGGGATATGATACAGTGTGACGGGAGACACCTGACAATCCCGGGATATGATACAGTGTGACAGGAGACACCTGACAATCCCGGGATATGATACAGTGTGACGGGAGACACCTGACAATCCCGGGATATGATACAGTGTGACGGGAGACACCTGACAATCCCGGGATATGATACAGTGTGACGGGAGACACCTGACAATCCCGGGATATGATACAGTGTGACGGGAGACACCTGACAATCCCGGGATATGATACAGTGTGACGGGAGACACCTGACAATCCCGGGATATGATACAGTGTGACCGGAGACACCTGACAATCCCGGGATATGATACAGTGTGACGGGAGACACCTGACAATCCCGGGATATGATACAGTGTGACGGGAGACACCTGACAATCCCGGGATATGATACAGTGTGACGGGAGACACCTGACAATCCCGGGATATAATACAGTGTGACGGGAGACATCTGACAATCCCGGGATATGATACAGTGTGACGGGAGACACCTGACAATCCCGGGATATGATACAGTGTGACCGGAGACACCTGACAATCCCGGGATATGATACAGTGTGACCGGAGACACCTGACAATCCCGGGATATGATACAGTGTGACGGGAGACACCTGACAATCCCGGAATATGATACAGTGTGACGGGAGACACCTGACAATCCCGGGATATGATACAGTGTGACGGGAGACACCTGACAATCCCGGGATATGATACAGTGTGACGGGAGACACCTGACAATCCCGGGATATGATACAGTGTGACCGGAGACACCTGACAATCCCGGGATATGATACAGTGTGACCGGAGACACCTGACAATCCCGGGATATGATACAGTGTGACGGGAGACACCTGACAATCCCGGGATATGATACCGTGTGACGGGAGACACCTGACAATCCGGGATATGATACAGTGTGACGGGAGACACCTGACAATCCCGGGATATGATACAGTGTGACGGGAGACCCTGACAATCCCGGGATATGATACAGTGTGACCGGAGACACCTGACAATCCCGGGATATGATACAGTGTGACCGGAGACACCTGACAATCCCGGGATATGATACAGTGTGACGGGAGACACCTGACAATCCCGGGATATGATACAGTGTGACGGGAGACACCTGACAATCCCGGGATATGATACAGTGTGAGGGGAGACACCTGACAATCCCGGGATATGATACAGTGTGACGGGAGACACCTGACAATCCCGGGATATGATACAGTGTGACGGAGACACCTGACAATCCCGGGATATGATACAGTGTGACGGGAGACACCTGACAATCCCGGGATATGATACAGTGTGACCGGAGACACCTGACAATCCCGGGATATGATACAGTGTGACGGGAGACACCTGACAATCCCGGGATATGATACAGTGTGACCGGAGACACCTGACAATCCCGGGATATGATACAGTGTGACGGGAGACACCTGACAATCCCGGGATATGATACAGTGTGACGGGAGACACCTGACAATCCCGGGATATGATACAGTGTGACCGGAGACACCTGACAATCCCGGGATATGATACAGTGTGACCGGAGACACCTGACAATCCCGGGATATGATACAGTGTGACCGGAGACACCTGACAATCCCGGGATATGATACATTTGTGACGGGAGACAATCCCGGGATATGATACAGTGTGACGGGAGACACCTGACAATCCGGGATATGATACAATGTGACAGGAGACACCTGACAATCCCGGGATATGATACAGTGTGACCGGAGACACCTGACAATCCCGGGATATGATACAGTGTGACCGGAGACACCTGACAATCCCGGGATATGATACAGTGTGACGGGAGACACCTGACAATCCCGGGATATGATACAGTGTGAGGGGAGACACCTGACAATCCCGGGATATGATACAGTGTGACGGAGACACCTGACAATCCCGGGATATGATACAGTGTGACGGTAGACACCTGACAATCCCGGGATATGATACAGTGTGACCGGAGACACCTGACAATCCCGGGATATGATAAAGTGTGACGGGAGACACCTGACAATCCCGGGATATGATACAGTGTGAGCGGAGACACCTGACAATCCCGGGATATGATACAGTGTGACGGGAGGCACCTGACAATCCCGGGATATGATAAAGTGTGACGGGAGACACCTGACAATCCCGGGATATGATACAGTGTGACCGGAGACACCTGACAATCCCGGCATATGATACAGTGTGACGGGAGACACCTGACAATCCCGGGATATGATACAGTGTGACGGGAGACACCTGACAATCCCTGGATATGATACAGTGTGACGGAGACACCTGACAATCCCGGGATATGATACAGTGTGACCGGAGACACCTGACAATCCCGGAATATGATACAGTGTGACCGGAGACACCTGACAATCCCGGGATATGATACAGTGTGACCGGAGACACCTGACAATCCCGGGATATGATACAGTGTGAGGGGAGACACCTGACAATCCCGGTATATGATACAGTGTGACCGGAGACACCTGACAATCCCGGGATATGATACAGTGTGACGGGAGACACCTGACAATCCCGGGATATGATACAGTGTGACCGGAGACACCTGACAATCCCGGGATATGATACAGTGTGACGGGAGACACCTGACAATCCCAGGATATGATACAGTGTGACGGGAGACACCTGACAATCCCGGGATATGATACAGTGTGACGGGAGACACCTGACAATCCCGGGATATGATAAAGTGTGACGGGAGACACCTGACAATCCCGGGATATGATACAGTGTGAGCGGAGACACCTGACAATCCCGGGATATGATACAGTGTGACGGGAGGCACCTGACAATCCCGGGATATGATACAGTGTGACGGGAGGCACCTGACAATCCAGGGATATGATACAGTGTGACCGGAGACACCTGACAATCCCGGGATATGATACAGTGTGACGGGAGACACCTGACAATCCCGGGATATGATACAGTGTGACCGGAGACACCTGACAATCCCGGGATATGATAAATTGTGACGGGAGACACCAGACAATCCCGGGATATGATACAGTGTGACCGGAGACACCTGACAATCCGGGATATGATACAGTGTGACGGGAGACACCTGACAATCCCGGGATATGATACAGTGTGACAGGAGACACCTGACAATCCCGGGATATGATACAGTGTGACGGGAGACACCTGACAATCCCGGGATATGATACAGTGTGACGGGAGACACCTGACAATCCCGGGATATGATACAGTGTGACGGGAGACACCTGACAATCCCGGGATATGATACAGTGTGACGGGAGACACCTGACAATCCCGGGATATGATACAGTGTGACGGGAGACACCTGACAATCCCGGGATATGATACAGTGTGACCGGAGACACCTGACAATCCCGGGATATGATACAGTGTGACGGGAGACACCTGACAATCCCGGGATATGATACAGTGTGACGGGAGACACCTGACAATCCCGGGATATGATACAGTGTGACGGGAGACACCTGACAATCCCGGGATATAATACAGTGTGACGGGAGACATCTGACAATCCCGGGATATGATACAGTGTGACGGGAGACACCTGACAATCCCGGGATATGATACAGTGTGACCGGAGACACCTGACAATCCCGGGATATGATACAGTGTGACCGGAGACACCTGACAATCCCGGGATATGATACAGTGTGACCGGAGACACCTGACAATCCCGGGATATGATACAGTGTGACGGGAGACACCTGACAATCCCGGAATATGATACAGTGTGACGGGAGACACCTGACAATCCCGGGATATGATACAGTGTGACGGGAGACACCTGACAATCCCGGGATATGATACAGTGTGACGGGAGACACCTGACAATCCCGGGATATGATACAGTGTGACCGGAGACACCTGACAATCCCGGGATATGATACAGTGTGACCGGAGACACCTGACAATCCCGGGATATGATACAGTGTGACGGGAGACACCTGACAATCCCGGGATATGATACCGTGTGACGGGAGACACCTGACAATCCCGGGATATGATACAGTGTGACGGGAGACACCTGACAATCCCGGGATATGATACAGTGTGACGGGAGACACCTGACAATCCCGGGATATGATACAGTGTGACCGGAGACACCTGACAATCCCGGGATATGATACAGTGTGACGGAGACACCTGACAATCCCGGGATATGATACAGTGTGACGGGAGACACCTGACAATCCCGGGATATGATACAGTGTGACGGGAGACACCTGACAATCCCGGGATATGATACAGTGTGAGGGGAGACACCTGACAATCCCGGGATATGATACAGTGTGACGGGAGACACCTGACAATCCCGGGATATGATACAGTGTGACGGGAGACACCTGACAATCCCGGGATATGATACAGTGTGACGGGAGACACCTGACAATCCCGGGATATGATACAGTGTGACCGGAGACACCTGACAATCCCGGGATATGATACAGTGTGACGGGAGACACCTGACAATCCCGGGATATGATACAGTGTGACCGGAGACACCTGACAATCCCGGGATATGATACAGTGTGACGGGAGACACCTGACAATCCCGGGATATGATACAGTGTGACGGGAGACACCTGACAATCCCGGGATATGATACAGTGTGACCGGAGACACCTGACAATCCCGGGATATGATACAGTGTGACCGGAGACACCTGACAATCCCGGGATATGATACAGTGTGACCGGAGACACCTGACAATCCCGGGATATGATACATTGTGACGGGAGACAATCCCGGGATATGATACAGTGTGACGGGAGACACCTGACAATCCCGGGATATGATACAATGTGACAGGAGACACCTGACAATCCCGGGATATGATACAGTGTGACCGGAGACACCTGACAATCCCGGGATATGATACAGTGTGACCGGAGACACCTGACAATCCCGGGATATGATACAGTGTGACGGGAGACACCTGACAATCCCGGGATATGATACAGTGTGAGGGGAGACACCTGACAATCCCGGGATATGATACAGTGTGACGGGAGACACCTGACAATCCCGGGATATGATACAGTGTGACGGTAGACACCTGACAATCCCGGGATATGATACAGTGTGACCGGAGACACCTGACAATCCCGGGATATGATAAAGTGTGACGGGAGACACCTGACAATCCCGGGATATGATACAGTGTGAGCGGAGACACCTGACAATCCCGGGATATGATACAGTGTGACGGGAGGCACCTGACAATCCCGGGATATGATAAAGTATGACGGGAGACACCTGACAATCCCGGGATATGATACAGTGTGACCGGAGACACCTGACAATCCCGGCATATGATACAGTGTGACGGGAGACACCTGACAATCCCGGGATATGATACAGTGTGACGGGAGACACCTGACAATCCCTGGATATGATACAGTGTGACGGGAGACACCTGACAATCCCGGGATATGATACAGTGTGACCGGAGACACCTGACAATCCCGGGATATGATACAGTGTGACCGGAGACACCTGACAATCCCGGGATATGATACAGTGTGACCGGAGACACCTGACAATCCCGGGATATGATACAGTGTGAGGGGAGACACCTGACAATCCCGGGATATGATACAGTGTGACCGGAGACACCTGACAATCCCGGGATATGATACAGTGTGACGGGAGACACCTGACAATCCCGGGATATGATACAGTGTGACCGGAGACACCTGACAATCCCGGGATATGATACAGTGTGACGGGAGACACCTGACAATCCCGGGATATGATACAGTGTGACAGGAGACACCTGACAATCCCGGGATATGATACAGTGTGACAGGAGACACCTGACAATCCCGGGATATGATACAGTGTGACAGGAGACACCTGACAATCCCGGGATATGATACAGTGTGACGGGAGACACCTGACAATCCCGGGATATGATACAGTGTGACCGGAGACACCTGACAATCCCGGGATATGATACAGTGTGACGGCAGACACCTGACAATCCCGGGATATGATACAGTTTGACGGGAGACACCTGACAATCCCAGGATATGATACAGTGTGACGGGAGACACCTGACAATCCCGGGATATGATACAGTGTGAGGGGAGACACCTGACAATCCCGGGATATGATACAGTTTGACGGGAGACACCTGACAATCCCAGGATATGATACAGTGTGACGGGAGACACCTGACAATCCCGGGATATGATACAGTGTGAGGGGAGACACCTGACAATCCCGGGATATGATACAGTTTGACGGGAGACACCTGACAATCCCAGGATAGGATACAGTGTGACGGGAGACACCTGACAATCCCGGGATATGATACAGTGTGACGGCAGACACCTGACAATCCCGGGATATGATACAGTTTGACGGGAGACACCTGACAATCCCAGGATATGATACAGTGTGACGGGAGACACCTGACAATCCCGGGATATGATACAGTGTGAGGGGAGACACCTGACAATCCCGGGATATGATACAGTGTGACCGGAGACACCTGACAATCCCGGGATATGATACAGTGTGACGAGAGACACCTGACAATCCCGGGATATGATACAGTGTGACAGGAGACACCTGACAATCCCGGGATATGATACAGTGTGACCGGAGACACCTGACAATCCCGGGATATGATACAGTGTGACAGGAGACACCTGACAATCCCGGGATATGATACAGTGTGACGGGAGACACCTGACAATCCCGGGATATGATACAGTGTGACGGGAGACACCTGACAATCCCGGGATATGATACAGTGTGACGGGAGACACCTGACAATCCCGGGATATGATACAGTGTGACAGGAGACACCTGACAATCCCGGGATATGATACAGTGTGACGGGAGACACCTGACAATCCCGGGATATGATACAGTGTGACGGGAGACACCTGACAATCCCGGGATATGATACAGTGTGACCGGAGACACCTGACAATCCCGGGATATGATACAGTGTGACCGGAGACACCTGACAATCCCGGGATATGATACAGTGTGACGGGAGGCACCTGACAATCCCTGGATATGATACAGTGTGACGGGAGACACCTGACAATCCCGGGATATGATACAGTGTGACGGGAGACACCTGACAATCCCGGGATATGATACAGTGTGACGGGAGACACCTGACAATCCCGGGATATGATACAGTGTGACGAGAGGCACCTGACAACCCCGGGATATGATACAGTGTGACGGGAGGCACCTGACAATCCAGGGATATGATACAGTGTGACCGGAGACACCTGACAATCCCGGGATATGATACAGTGTGACGGGAGACACCTGACAATCCCGGGATATGATACAGTGTGACGGGAGACACCTGACAATCCCGGGATATGATACAGTGTGACAGGAGACACCTGACAATCCCGGGATATGATACAGTGTGACGGGAGACACCTGACAATCCCGGGATATGATACAGTGTGACGGGAGACACCTGACAATCCCGGGATATGATACAGTGTGACGGGAGACACCTGACAATCCCGGGATATGATACAGTGTGACGGGAGACACCTGACAATCCCGGGATATGATACAGTGTGACCGGAGACACCTGACAATCCCGGGATATGATACAGTGTGACCAGAGACACCTGACAATCCCGGGATATGATACAGTGTGACCGGAGACACCTGACAATCCCGGGATATGATACAGTGTGACGGGAGACAATCCCGGGATATGATACAGTGTGACGGGAGACACCTGACAATCCCGGGATATGATACAGTGTGACAGGAGACACCTGACAATCCCGGGATATGATACAGTGTGACCGGAGACACCTGACAATCCCGTGATATGATACAGTGTGACCGGAGACACCTGACAATCCCGGGATATGATACAGTGTGACGGGAGACAATCCCGGGATATGATACAGTGTGACGGGAGACACCTGACAATCCCGGGATATGATACAGTGTGACAGGAGACACCTGACAATCCCGGGATATGATACAGTGTGACCGGAGACACCTGACAATCCCGGGATATGATACAGTGTGACCGGAGACACCTGACAATCCCGGGATATGATACAGTGTGACGGGAGACACCTGACAATCCCGGGATATGATACAGTGTGACGGGAGACACCTGACAATCCCGGGATATGATACAGTGTGACGGGAGACACCTGACAATCCCGGGATATGATACAGTGTGACCGGAGACACCTGACAATCCCGGGATATGATACAGTGTGACGGGAGACACCTGACAATCCCGGGATATGATACAGTGTGACAGGAGACACCTGACAATCCCGGGATATGATACAGTGTGACGGGAGACACCTGACAATCCCGGGATATGATACAGTGTGACCGGAGACACCTGACAATCCCGGGATATGATACAGTGTGACGGGAGACACCTGACAATCCCGGGATATGATACAGTGTGACGGGAGACACCTGACAATCCAGGGATATGATACAGTGTGACGGGAGACACCTGACAATCCCGGGATATGATACAGTGTGACGGGAGACACCTGACAATCCCGGGATATGATACCGTGTGACGGGAGACACCTGACAATCCCGGGATATGATACAGTGTTACCGGAGACACCTGACAATCCCGGGATATGATACAGTGTGACGGGAGACACCTGACAATCCCGGGATATGATACGGTGTGACCGGAGACACCTGACAATCCCGGGATATGATACAGTGTGACGGGAGACACCTGACAATCCCGGGATATGATACAGTGTGACGGGAGACACCTGACAATCCCGGGATATGATACAGTGTGACGGGAGACACCTGACAATCCCGGGATATGATACAGTGTGACGGGAGACACCTGACAATCCCGGGATATGATACAGTGTGACCGGAGACACCTGACAATCCCGGGATATGATACAGTGTGACGGGAGACACCTGACAATCCCGGGATATGATACAGTGTGACAGGAGACACCTGACAATCCCGGGATATGATACAGTGTGAGGGGAGACACCTGACAATCCCGGGATATGATACAGTGTGACGGGAGACACCTGACAATCCCGGGATATGATACAGTGTGACGGGAGACACCTGACAATCCCGGGATATGATACAGTGTGACGGGAGACACCTGACAATCCAGGGATATGATACAGTGTGACGGGAGACACCTGACAATCCCGGGATATGATACAGTGTGACGGGAGACACCTGACAATCCCGGGATATGATACAGTGTGACGGGAGACACCTGACAATCCCGGGATATGATACAGTGTTACCGGAGACACCTGACAATCCCGGGATATGATACAGTGTGACGGGAGACACCTGACAATCCCGGGATATGATACGGTGTGACCGGAGACACCTGACAATCCCGGGATATGATACAGTGTGACGGGAGACATCTGACAATCCCGGGATATGATACAGTGTGACGGGAGACACCTGACAATCCCGGGATATGATACAGTGTGACGGGAGACACCTGACAATCCCGGGATATGATACAGTGTGACCGGAGACACCTGACAATCCCGGGATATGATACAGTGTGACCGGAGACACCTGACAATCCCGGGCTATGATACAGTGTGACGGGAGACATCTGACAATCCCGGGATATGATACAGTGTGACGGGAGACACCTGACAATCCCGGGATATGATACAGTGTGAGGGGAGACACCTGACAATCCCGGGATATGATACAGTGTGACGGGAGACACCTGACAATCCCGGGATATGATACAGTGTGACGGGAGACACCTGACAATCCCGGGATATAATACAGTGTGACGGGAGACACCTGACAATCCCGGGATATGATACAGTGTGACCGGAGACACCTGACAATCCCGGGATATGATACAGTGTGACGGGAGACACCTGACAATCCCGGGATATGATACAGTGTGACGGGAGACACCTGACAATCCCGGGATATGATACAGTGTGACCGGAGACACCTGACAATCCCGGTATATGATACAGTGTGACGGGAGACACCTGACAATCCCGGGATATGATACAGTGTGACCGGAGACACCTGACAATCCCGGGATATGATACAGTGTGACCGGAGACACCTGACAATCCCGGGATATGATACAGTGTGACCGGAGACACCTGACAATCCCGGGATATGATACAGTGTGACGGGAGACACCTGACAATCCCGGGATATGATACAGTGTGACCGGAGACACCTGACAATCCCGGGATATGATACAGTGTGACGGGAGACACCTGACAATCCCGGGATATGATACAGTGTGACCGGAGACACCTGACAATCCCGGGATATGATACAGTGTGACGGCAGACACCTGACAATCCCGGGATATGATACAGTGTGACGGGAGACAACTGACAATCCAGGGATATGATACAGTGTGACCGGAGACACCTGACAATCCCGGTATATGATACAGTGTGACCGGAGACACCTGACAATCCCGGGATATGATACAGTGTGACCGGAGACACCTGACAATCCCGGGATATGATACAGTGTGACCGGAGACACCTGACAATCCCGGGATATGATACAGTGTGACGGGAGACACCTGACAATCCCGGGATATGATACAGTGTGAGGGGAGACACCTGACAATCCCGGGATATGATACAGTGTGACCGGAGACACCTGACAATCCCGGGATATGATACAGTGTGACGAGAGACACCTGACAATCCCGGGATATGATACAGTGTGACAGGAGACACCTGACAATCCCGGGATATGATACAGTGTGACCGGAGACACCTGACAATCCCGGGATATGATACAGTGTGACGGGAGACACCTGACAATCCCGGGATATGATACAGTGTGACGGGAGACACCTGACAATCCCGGGATATGATACAGTGTGACGGGAGACACCTGACAATCCCGGGATATGATACAGTGTGAGGGGAGACACCTGACAATCCCGGGATATGATACAGTGTGAGGGGAGACACCTGACAATCCCGGGATATGATACAGTGTGACCGGAGACACCTGACAATCCCGGGATATGATACAGTGTGACGGGAGACACCTGACAATCCCGGGATATGATACAGTGTGAGGGGAGACACCTGACAATCCCGGGATATGATACAGTGTGAGGGGAGACACCTGACAATCCCGGGATATGATACAGTGTGAGGGGAGACACCTGACAATCCCGGGATATGATACAGTGTGACGAGAGACACCTGACAATCCCGGGATATGATACAGTGTGACAGGAGACACCTGACAATCCCGGGATATGATACAGTGTGACCGGAGACACCTGACAATCCCGGGATATGATACAGTGTGACAGGAGACACCTGACAATCCCGGGATATGATACAGTGTGACGGGAGACACCTGACAATCCCGGGATATGATACAGTGTGACGGGAGACACCTGACAATCCCGGGATATGATACAGTGTGACGGGAGACACCTGACAATCCCGGGATATGATACAGTGTGACGGGAGACACCTGACAATCCCGGGATATGATACAGTGTGACGGGAGACACCTGACAATCCCGGGATATGATGCAGTGTGACGGGAGACACCTGACAATCCCGGGATATGATACAGTGTGACAGGAGACACCTGACAATCCCGGGATATGATACAGTGTGAGGGGAGACACCTGACAATCCCGGGATATGATACAGTGTGAGGGGAGACACCTGACAATCCCCGGATATGATACCGTGTGACGGGAGACACCTGACAATCCCGGGATATGATACAGTGTGAGGGGAGACACCTGACAATCCCGGGATATGATACAGTGTGACGGGAGACACCTGACAATCCCGGGATATGATACAGTGTGACCGGAGACACCTGACAATCCCAGGATATGATACAGTGTGACGGGAGACACCTGACAATCCAGGGATATGATACAGTGTGACGGGAGACACCTGACAATCCCGGGATATGATACAGTGTGACGGCAGACACCTGACAATCCCAGGATATGATACAGTGTGACGGGAGACACCTGACAATCCAGGGATATGATACAGTGTGACCGGAGACACCTGACAATCCCGGGATATGATACAGTGTGACGGGAGACACCTGACAATCCCGGGATATGATACAGTGTGACCGGAGACACCTGACAATCCCGGGTTATGATACAGTGTGACCGGAGACACCTGACAATCCCGGGATATGATACAGTGTGACGGGAGACACCTGACAATCCCGGGATATGATACAGTGTGACCGGAGACACCTGACAATCCCGGGATATGATACAGTGTGACGGGAGACACCTGACAATCCCGGGATATGATACAGTGTGACCGGAGACACCTGACAATCCCGGGATATGATACAGTGTGACCGGAGACACCTGACAATCCCGGGATATGATACAGTGTGACCGGAGACACCTGACAATCCCGGGATATGATACAGTGTGACAGGAGACACCTGACAATCCCGGGATATGATACAGTGTGACAGGAGACACCTGACAATCCCGGGATATGATACAGTGTGACCGGAGACACCTGACAATCCTGGGATATGATACAGTGTGACCGGAGACACCTGACAATCCCGGGATATGATACAGTGTGAGGGGAGACACCTGACAATCCCGGGATATGATACAGTGTGACCGGAGACACCTGACAATCCCGGGATATGATACAGTGTGACGGGAGACACCTGACAATCCCGGGATATGATACAGTGTGACAGGAGACACCTGACAATCCCGGGATATGATACAGTGTGACGGGAGACACCTGACAATCCCGGGATATGATACAGTGTGACCGGAGACACCTGACAATCCCTGGATATGATACAGTGTGACGGGAGACACCTGACAATCCCGGGATATGATACAGTGTGACTGGAGACACCTGACAATCCCGGGATATGATACAGTGTGACCGGAGACACCTGACAATCCCGGGATATGATATAGTGTGACGGGAGACACCTGACAATCCCGGGATATGATACAGTGTGACCGGAGACACCTGACAATCCCGGGATATGATACAGTGTGACCGGAGACACCTGACAATCCCGGGATATGATACAGTGTGACAGGAGACACCTGACAATCCCGGGATATGATACAGTGTGACAGGAGACACCTGACAATCCCGGGATATGATACAGTGTGACCGGAGACACCTGACAATCCCGGGATATGATACAGTGTGACGGGAGACACCTGACAATCCCGGGATATGATACAGTGTGACGGGAGACACCTGACAATCCCGGGATATGATACAGTGTGACGGGAGACACCTGACAATCCCGGGATATGATACAGTGTGACTGGAGACACCTGACAATCCCGGGATATGATACAGTGTGACGGGAGACACCTGACAATCCCGGGATATGATACAGTGTGACGGGAGACACCTGACAATCCCGGGATATGATACAGTGTGACAGGAGACACCTGACAATCCCGGGATATGATACAGTGTGACCGGAGACACCTGACAATCCCGGGATATGATACAGTGTGACAGGAGACACCTGACAATCCCGGGATATGATACAGTGTGACCGGAGACACCTGACAATCCCGGGATATGATACAGTGTGACGGGAGACACCTGACAATCCCGGGATATGATACAGTGTGACAGGAGACAATCCCGGGATATGATACAGTGTGAGGGGAGACACCTGACAATCCCGGGATATGATACAGTGTGACAGGAGACACCTGACAATCCCGGGATATGATACAGTGTGACGGGAGACACCTGACAATCCCGGGATATGATACAGTGTGACAGGAGACACCTGACAATCCCGGGATATGATACAGTGTGACCGGAGACACCTGACAATCCCGGGATATGATACAGTGTGACGGGAGACACCTGACAATCCCGGGATATGATACAGTGTGACGGGAGACACCTGACAATCCCGGGATATGATACAGTGTGACCGGAGACACCTGACAATCCAGGGATATGATACAGTGTGACCGGAGACACCTGACAATCCCGGGATATGATACAGTGTGACCGGAGACACCTGACAATCCCGGGATATGATACAGTGTGACCGGAGACACCTGACAATCCCGGGATATGATACAGTGTGACAGGAGACACCTGACAATCCCGTCACTACTGTATTCCACAACCAGGAGGTCTGCAGGCCACGTCACCGGTTCTCACTCAACCAATTAGGAGCGTCCGGCACGTCACATCCTGCCTGTGCAATAGGGCGAAAAGCAAAGGGGCGGGACACACATGACGGCTGAGATCATGCAGTCTTCGCGCTGATTGGTCGGCAGATAATCGCTTGGCCCTATCCCGAGTGAGCAATACTTGTACCCAATCAGCATGGAGGAGGGCGGGGACGCGCTGTCAGCTGTTTTTTGTTTACTGCGGATGTGGAGGGACCCGGGGACCGAGAGGAGCTCAGGCTGGAGCTGAGACATGGAGCCCGGAGGAGGAGCGGCAGCGCCGGGGGAAGGGGACATCTGCTGCCTGTCATACAACCAGGACTGCACGTAATATACCAGCCGGGCCGCACCATCATCACACACAGGGGGGACTGTACCATCATCATACAGGGGGGGAGACATCTGCTGCCTGTCATACAACCAGGACTGCACGTAATATACCAGCCGGGCCGCACCATCATCACACACAGGGGGGACTGTACCATCATCATACAGAGGGGGAGACATCTGCTGCCTGTCATACAACCAGGACTGCACGTAATATACCAGCCGGGCCGCACCATCATCACACACAGGGGGGACTGTACCATCATCATACAGGGGGGGACATCTGCTGCCTGTCATACAACCAGGACTGCACGTAATATACCAGCCGGGCCGCACCATCATTACACACAGGGGGGACTGTACCATCATCATACACAGGGGGGGGGACATCTGCTGCCTGTCATACAACCAGGACTGCACGTAATATACCAGCCGGGCCGCACCATCATCACACACAGGGGGGACTGTACCATCATCATACATGGGGGGAGACATCTGCTGCCTGTCATACAACCAGGACTGCACGTAATATACCAGCCGGGCCGCACCATCATCACACACAGGGGGGACTGTACCATCATCATACAGGGGGGGAGACATCTGCTGCCTGTCATACAACCAGGACTGCACATAATATACCAGCCGGGCCGCACCATCATCACACACAGGGGGGACTGTACCATCATCATACAGGGGGGGGGACATCTGCTGCCTGTCATACAACCAGGACTGCACGTAATATACCAGCCGGGCCGCACCATCATCACACACAGGGGGGACTGTACCATCATCATACAGGGGGGGAGACATCTGCTGCCTGTCATACAACCAGGACTGCACGTAATATACCAGCCGGGCCGCACCATCATCACACACAGGGGGGACTGTACCATCATCATACAGAGGGGGAGACATCTGCTGCCTGTCATACAACCAGGACTGCACGTAATATACCAGCCGGGCCGCACCATCATCACACACGGGGGGGACTGTACCATCATCATACAGGGGGGGGACATCTGCTGCCTGTCATACAACCAGGACTGCACGTAATATACCAGCCGGGCCGCACCATCATCACACACAGGGGGGACTGTACCATCATCATACAGAGGGGGAGACATCTGCTGCCTGTCATACAACCAGGACTGCACATAATATACCAGCCGGGCCGCACCATCATCACACACAGGGGGGACTGTACCATCATCATACAGGGGGGGACATCTGCTGCCTGTCATACAACCAGGACTGCACGTAATATACCAGCCGGGCCGCACCATCATCACACACAGGGGGGACTGTACCATCATCATACAGGGGGGGACATCTGCTGCCTGTCATACAACCAGGACTGCACGTAATATACCAGCCGGGCCGCACCATCATCACACACAGGGGGGACTGTACCATCATCATACACAGGGGGAGGGACATCTGCTGCCTGTCATACAACCAGGACTGCACGTAATATACCAGCCGGGCCGCACCATCATCACACACAGGGGGGACTGTACCATCATCATACACAGGGGGGGGACATCTGCTGCCTGTCATACAACCAGGACTGCACGTAATATACCAGCCGGGCCGCACCATCATCACACACAGGGGGGACTGTACCATCATCATACAGGGGGGGGACATCTGCTGCCTGTCATACAACCAGGACTGCACGTAATATACCAGCCGGGCCGCACCATCATCACACACAGGGGGGACTGTACCATCATCATACAGGGGGGGAGACATCTGCTGCCTGTCATACAACCAGGACTGCACGTAATATACCAGCCGGGCCGCACCATCATCACGCAAAGGGGGGGACATCTGCTGCCTGTCATACAACCAGGACTGCACGTAATATACCAGCCGGGCCGCACCATCATCACACACAGGGGGGGCTGTACCATCATCATACAGGGGGGGGACTGTACCATCATCATACAGGGGGGGGACATCTGCTGCCTGTCATACAACCAGGACTGCACGTAATATACCAGCCGGGCCGCACCATCATCACACAAAGGGGGGGACATCTGCTGCCTGTCATACAACCAGGACTGCACGTAATATACCAGCCGGGCCGCACCATCATCACACAAAGGGGGGGACATCTGCTGCCTGTCATACAACCAGGACTGCACGTAATATACTACAGGGACCATACCATCATCACACAAAGGGGGGACCGTACCATCATTATACAGAGGGGACGGGACATCTGCTGCCTGTCATACAACCAGGACTGCACCTAATATACCAGCCGGGCTGCACCATCATCACACACAGGGGGGGGGACTGTACCATCATCGTACACAAGGGGGGCTGTACCATCATCATACACAAGGGGAGGGCTGTACCATTATCATACACAAGGGGGGGTGTACCATCATCATACACAAGGGGGGGGCTGTACCATCATCATACACAAGGGGGGGGGGCTGTACCATCATCATACACAAGGGGGGGCTGTACCATCATCATACACAAGGGGGGGCTGTACCATCATCATACACAAGGGGGGGGCTGTACCATCATCATACACAGGAGGGGGGACTGTACCATCATCATACACAGGAGGGGGGCTGTACCATCATCATACACAGGAGGGGGGGCTGTACCATCATCATACACAGGAGGGGGGGCTGTACCATCATCATACACAGGAGGGGGGGCTGTACCATCATCATACACAGGAGGGGGGGCTGTACCATCATCATACAGGGGGGACGGGGACATCTGCTGCCTGTCATACAACCAATGAAAGTAATATACCAGCCGGGCAGCACCATCATCATACACAGGGGGGGGACTGTACCATTATCATACACAGGAGGGGACTGTACCATCATCATACACAGGGGGGGGACTGTACCATCATCATACAGAGGGGGGGGACTCTACCATCATCATACAGAGGGGGGGGACTCTACCATCATCATACAGAGGGGGGGGACTCTACCATCATCATACAGAGGGGGGGGGACTTTACCATCATCATACAGGGGGGGGGACTCTACCATCATCATACAGAGGGGGGGGGACTCTACCATCATCATACAGAGGGGGGGGGGACTCTACCATCATCATACAGAGGGGGGGGGACTTTACCATCATCATACAGAGGGGGGGGACTCTACCATCATCATACAGAGGGGGGGGCTCTACCATCATCATACTGAGGTGGGGGGGGGGGGTTTGGCATGTGCCATCCTCATAAAGAGGCATACTGTATCATTATTATACGGGGGGCGGCACCATCTGCACATGTGGCGGGGGGGGGGGGGTAACAGGACCATTGTACAGTGGTCTTCAGGTTGCACATTACATCTCTGTGTCTTGCCCCCTCCGTGTTGGCAGGTCCCTGGCGATCGGGATGAGGACGGGTTACAAGCTCTTCTCTCTCTCCTCGGTGGAGCAGCTTGACCTCGTCCATGAAAGCTGTAAGTATCTCGGGGACCGTCTTACCCGTCCGTCTTTCAGTCGTCAAAGAGTGTCCCTGAGGGGTCTCCCTGTATACACTGTGCTGCCCCCTATCTGCAGACCCTCCTGCCCTGTGTAGAGGGGTCTCCCTGTATACACTGTGCTGCCCCCTATCTGCAGACCCTCCTTCCCTGTGTAGAGGGGTCTCCCTGTATACACTGTGCTGCCCCCTATCTGCAGACTCTCCTTCCCTGTGTAGAGGGGTCTCCCTGTATACACTGTGCTGCCCCCTATCTGCAGACCCTCCTTCCCTGTGTAGAGGGGTCTCCCTGTATACACTGTGCTGCCCCCTATCTGCAGACTCTCCTTCCCTGTGCAGAGGGGTCTCCCTGTATACACTGTGCTGCCCCCTATCTGCAGACCCTCCTTCCCTGTGTAGAGGGGTCTCCCTGTATACACTGTGCTGCCCCCTATCTGCAGACTCTCCTTCCCTGTGCAGAGGGGTCTCCCTGTATACACTGTGCTGCCCCCTATCTGCAGACCCTCCTTCCCTGTGTAGAGGAGTCTCCCTGTATACACTGTGCTGCCCCCTATCTGCAGACCCCCCTTCCCTGTGTAGAGGAGTCTCCCTGTATACACTGTGCTGCCCCCTATCTGCAGACCCTCCTTCCCTGTGTAGAGGGGTCTCCCTGTATACACTGTGCTGCCCCCTATCTGCAGACCCTCCTTCCCTGTGTAGAGGGGTCTCCCTGTATACACTGTGCTGCCCCCTATCTGCAGACTCTCCTTCCCTGTGTAGAGGGGTCTCCCTGTATACACTGTGCTGCCCCCTATCTGCAGACCCCCCTTCCCTGTGTAGAGGAGTCTCCCTGTATACACTGTGCTGCCCCCTATCTGCAGACCCCCCTTCCCTGTGTAGAGGAGTCTCCCTGTATACACTGTGCTGCCCCCTATCTGCAGACCCCCCTACCCGAAGAAATGCAAGTGCAGGACATGTAGCGGCCACTAGAGGGGGCACTGATATTATGTAAGATGTTAGGTGCGGGGAGGGGGCACTGATACTATGTAAGATGGTAGGTATGGGGGGGGGCACTGATACTATGTAAGATGGTAGGTGGGGGGGGAGGGGGCACTGATATTATGTAAGATGGTAGGTGTGGGGAGGGGGTTTATTATTTATATGGGAAATCTCGGTGCGATCCAAGACTTCCTGATTCCTCATGTTCTGGATGTCTGCGGCCCACATCACACGCGATCAGGTACAGCACAGAATGTGTAACGATGGTTAATCAGAAGTCTGATTGGTCGGAGGCGTCCTGCGTCCGTATCGTTGGCGCCAGCACGCGTGAGGAGCTGCTGTCTGACCCGGAAGAATTGGTTTGGGGGCAGCCCCGTTTTTAGACCTCAGTCACTTATATCCCAACCTCCGCTCTCTCCTCTTCCTTCATGTGCGCCACTTATTAACATGGCGGGATATTTCTGGAATATTTTCCAGCCATTTCCTGTAGTGATTGCTATGTGTGAACGAGGGGCGACACAAGTCCCCATGGCGGTCCCTCAGGGAGATGAGGAAAGGCTCGTCCAGGGCGCTTTATGTTCCCCTGCACTTCTGTTGACGTATCATAGTATATAATGCTGGAAAAGGACGCAAGTCCATCAAGTCCAATCTTTAAGAATTCAATGAATGTTTTATCCCCATAACCCGTGATATTTACTCTCTCCAGAAAGTCATCCAGGCCTCTCCTGAACATGTACATAGAGTCCTTCATAACAACCTCCTGCGCCAGAGAGTTCCATAGTCTCACTGCTCTTACAGTAAAGAACCTTTGTCTATGGTGATGGTAGGACCTCCTCTCCTCTAGGTGTAGAGGATGTCCCCTGTCTATGGTGATGGTAGAACCTCCTCTCCTCTAGGTGTAGAGGATGCCCCCTGTCTATGGTGATGGTAGAACCTCCTCTCCTCTAGGTGTAGAGGATGCTCCCTGTCTATGGTGATGGTAGAACCTCCTCTCCTCTAGGTGTAGAGGATGCCCCCTGTCTATGGTGATGGTAGAACCTCCTCTCCTCTAGGTGTAGAGGATGCCCCCTGTCTATGGTGATGGTAGAACCTTCTCTACTCTAGGTGTAGAGGATGACCCCTGTCTATGGTGATGGTAGAACCTCCTCTCCTCTAGGTGTAGAAGATGCCTCCTGTCTATGGAGATGGTAGAACCTCCTCTCCTCTAGGTGTAGAGGATGCCCCCTGTCTATGGTGATGGTAGAACCTCCTCTTCTCTAGGTGTAGAAGATGACTCCTGTCTATGGTGATGGTAGAACCCCCTCTCCTCTAGGTGTAGAGGATGTCCCCTGTCTATGGTGATGGTAGAACCTCCTCTCCTCTAGGTGTAGAGGATGCCTCCTGTCTATGGTGATGGTAGAACCTCCTCTCCTCTAGGTGTAGAGGATGTCCCCTGTCTATGGTGATGATAGAATCTCCTCTCCTCTAGGTGTAGAGGATGCTCCCTGTCTATGGTGATGGTAGAACCTCCTATCCTCTAGGTGTAGAGGATGTCCCCTATCTATGGTGATGGTAGAACCTCCGCTCCTCTAGGTGTAGAGGATGCCCCCTGTCTATGGTGATGATAGAACCTCCTCTCCTCTAGGTGTAGAGGATGCCCCCTGTCTATGGTGATGGTAGAACCTCCTCTCCTCTAGGTGTAGAGGATGCCACCTGTCTATGGTGATGGTAGAACCTCCTCTCCTCTAGGTGTAGAGGATGCCCCCTGTCTATGGTGATGGTAGAACCCCCTCTCCTCTAGGTGTAGAGGATGCCCCCTGTCTATGGTGATGGTAGAACCTCCTCTCCTCTAGGTGTAGAGGATGCCACCTGTCTATGGTGATGGTAGAACCTCCTCTCCTCTAGGTGTAGAGGATGCCACCTGTCTATGGTGATGGTAGAACCTCCTCTCCTCTAGGTGTAGAGGATGCCCCCTGTCTATGGTGATGGTAGAACCTCCTCTCCTCTAGGTGTAGAGAATGCCTCCTGTCTATGGTGATGGTAGAACCTCCTCTCCTCTAGGTGTAGAGGATGCCCCCTGTCTATGGTGATGGTAGATCCTCCTCTCCTTTAGGTGTAGAGGATGCCCCCTGTCTATGGTGATGGTAGAACCTCCTCTCCTCTAGGTGTAGATGATGCCCCCTGTCTATGGTGATGGTAGAACCCCCTCTCCTCTAGGTGTAGAGGATGCTTCCTGTCTATGGTGATGGTAGAACCTCCTCTCCTCTAGGTGTAGAGGATGTCCCCTGTCTATGGTGATGGTAGAACCTCCTATCCTCTAGGTGTAGAGGATGCTTCCTGTCTATGGTGATGGTAGAACCTCCTCTCCTCTAGGTGTAGAGGATGCTTCCTGTCTATGGTGATGGTAGAACCTCCTCTCCTCTAGGTGTAGAGGATGTCCCCTGTCTATGGTGATGGTAGAACCTCCTATCCTCTAGGTGTAGAGGATGCTTCCTGTCTATGGTGATGGTAGAACCTCCTCTCCTCTAGGTGTAGAGGATGTCCTCTGTCTATGGTGATGGTAGAATCTCCCCTCCTCTAGGTGTAGAGGATGTCCCCAGTCTAAGGTGATGGTAGATCTTCCTCTCCTCTAGGCGTAGAGGATGCCCCCTTGTCCTGGTCACAGGCTGAGGTATAAAAAGATCTTTGGAGAGATCCTTGTACTGTCCTTTCAGATATTTGTACATTGTAATGAGGTCTCCCCTCAGTCGTCTTTTTTCTAAACTGAATAATCCCAAATTTTGTAATCTGTCAATGTATTCTAGTCCCCCCATTCCCCTAATAATCCTGGTTGCTCTCCTCTGCACCCGTTCCAGCTCTATTATGTCCTTTTTATACACTGGTGCCCAAAACTGTACACAATATTCCATGTGTGGTCTGACCAGGGATTTGTATAAGGGCAAAACTATGTCTTTATCATGAGAATCTATTCCTCTTTTGATACATCCCATAATTGTATTTGCTTTAGCAGCAGCCACCTGGCTTTGGTCACTAAAATGAAGTTTACCATCCACCAATACCCCAAGTCCTTTTCAGCTCCAGTTTTACCAAGTAATTGACCGTTTAGAACATAATTATACATTTTGTTTCCATGGCCCAATTGCATAACTTTACATTTATCTACATTAAATCTCATCAACCATTTCTCTGCCCACTCCTCAAGCTTCCACAAATCCCTCTGTAATGCTAAACTATCGACCTCAGTATTTATTACTTTACACAGCTTAGTATCATCTGCAAATATTGAAACTTGACTGTGTAAACCCACTACAAGGTCATTAATAAAAATATTAAAAAGAAGAGGCCCCAATACTGACCCCTGTGGCACTCCACTGGTAACATCAACCCAATCTGAGAATGTGCCATTAATGACCACCCTCTGTTTTCTATCACTAAGCCAATTACTTACCCAAATCCACAGATTTTCTCCTATTCCCAGCAGTCTCATTTTATATACCAACCTTTTATGCGGCACGGTGTCAAATGCCTTCGAAAAGTCCAAATATACAACATCCACAGCGTCCCCCAGATCCAGTCTGGAACTTACCTCCTCATAGAAACCAATCAGATTTGTCTGACCAGACCGATCTCTCATAAACCCGATGCTGACGCTGGGTTATAAGGTTGTGCACAGTGAGATACTCCAGGATAGCATCTCTAACAAACCCCTTAAATATTTTCCCCACCACAGCAGTTAGACTCACAGGTCTATAGTTTCCAGGATCACTTTTTGATCCTTTTTTGTATATTGGTACCACATTTGCTATGCGCCAGTCCTGTGGAACATATACACAAGAGGTGGACCAGCACTGCCCAACAATAACCACTGATCAAAATATGTAATCAAAAGCCACAAAAAGAACAGAGGCATGAAAAATAGATCAAGCAAATAATATCTTTATTAATAGAAAAATACACCACAAAACATGCTTAAAAACCTTTAAAATTGTGGAAAGTCACAAATGAATGACATCCTCGGAAAGTGCTGGACACATGATAATGTGCACTGTTCCCGGAACACCAGCTCCCCCTACAATATAGTATACAACAATGTACAGAAATAAATATTATAAATGGTGAGCTAATCAAATCTTTTGACAAGTCCATACAAATGCAAGATAACAACAAAAAGAGGGGTGAAGCACAATAATGGATGGACATACAATTCAAGGATCAGCACAGAACCATGTCCAAATAAGAACGTTGTATACCTAAACGCTCAGGCCATGAGAGCGGGGGGCTGGGGATGGATGCCCAGGATGTCATTCATTTGTGACTTCGTTCACAATTTTTAAAGGTTTTTAAGCATGTTTTATGGTGTATTTTTCTATTAATAAAGATATTATTTGCTTGATCTATTTTTCATGCCTCTGTTCTTTTTGAGTCCTGTGGAACATAACCAGTCCTCAGTGAATCTTCAAATAGTATGTTCAAGAATCTTTTCTTTTTTTTTTATCCAAATTTTTCTTTCTATCTATAAATTCTGTGAGTGTGTATGTTTCAGAAATGCGAAACTCGCACATGTCCGTCACAGTTTCGTCTCTTTGGTGGATCTCTGGGACTTGCGGCCCTTCCTAGGACACTTCTCATCTGCCGGTCGTTTAGGTTCATCATTTCCTTATTGCTGATGGGGGTTGTGCTCCTTTTTAGGGTCTGATTCTTGACCCCCTCATTTCCCTCTATACTTTCCCTTTTTGTCGTGATGTGATGTCATTGTTAGTTACGGTTTGGCTCAAACATAAAACAATCAACTATATTTTTGTTCTTTTGTTTTTCTATGGAGGAAATTCATTCTGCGCCCCAACATGACATTTTGCACCAAAAAAATGTCTAAAATCCCTGATAATTTATAGAGGCTTCTAAACCATTTTTTGACCGTTTTCTGACTGGTACAAAGATAAAACTAGCTAAAACAGGTCTAAAAGTAGAACTCAACAGTCTGGATTTATCATTACAACAAGGAATCCAGTGCAACACAAGAGACATGGCGACAGCTCTGCACTGTCCCAGCCTGAGACACATTCATATATCTACCCTAGTGACTGAACCAGTAGCAGAAAAGTGAGTGCAGCTCTGCACTGTCCCAGCCTGAGACACAGACATCACTATCCAAGTAGCTGATATGTTCTCTCCTCCTATAAACATGTGATACACAGACATCATCTACACAAGTACCTGACATGTTCTCTCCTCCTATACACGTGAGACACAGACATCAGCTACACAAGTACCTGACATGTTCTCTACTCCTATACACATGTGATAGACACAGACATCAGCTACACAAGTACCTGACATGTTCTCTCCTGCTATACACATGTGAGACACAGACATCAGCTACACAAGTACCTGACATGTTCTCTACTCCTATACACATGTGAGACACAGACATCAGCTACACAAGTACCTGACATGTTCTCTCCTCCTATACACATGTGAGACACAGACATCAGCTACACAAGTACCTGACATGTTCTCTCCTCCTATACACATGTGAGACACAGACATCAGCGACACAAGTGCCTGACATGTTGTCTCCTCCTATACACATGTGAGACACAGCCATCAGCTACACAAGTACCTGACATGTTCTCTCCTCCTATACACATGTGTGACACAGACATCAGCTACACAAGTCCCTGACAAGGTATCTCCTCCTATACACATGTGTGACACAGACATCAGCTACACAAGTACCTGACAAGGTATCTCCTCCTATACACATGTGAGACACAGACATCAGCTACACAAGTACCTGACAAGGTATCTCCTCCTATACACATGTGAGACACAGACATCAGCTACACAAGTACCTGACATGTTCTCTTCTCCTATACACATGTGAGAGACAAAGACATCAGCTACACAAGTACCTGACATGTTCTCTCCTCCTTTACACATGTGAGAGACACAGACATCAGCTACACAAGTACCTGACATGTTCTCTCCTCCTATACACATGTGACACACAGACATCAGCTACACAAGTGCCTGACATGTTCTCTTCTCCTATACACATGTGAGATAGACAGACATCAGCTACACAAGTACCTGACATGTTCTCTCCTCCTATACACATGTGACACACAGACATCAGCTACACAAGTGCCTGACATGTTCTCTCCTCCTATACACATGTGAGATACACAGACATCAGCTACACAAGTACCTGACATGTTCTCTCCTCCTATACACATGTGAGAGACACAGACATCAGCTACACAAGTACCTGACATGTTCTCTCCTCCTATACACATGTGAGACGCAGACATCAGCTACACAAGTACCTGACATGTTCTCTCCTCCTATACACATGTGAGAGACACAGACCTCAGCTACACAAGTACCTGACATGTTCTCTCCTCCTATACACACGTGAGAGACAGACCTCAGCTACACAAGTACCTGACATGTTCTCTACTCCTATACACATGTGATAGACACAGACATCAGCTACACAAGTACCTGACATGTTCTCTCCTGCTATACACATGTGAGACACAGACATCAGCTACACAAGTACCTGACATGTTCTCTACTCCTATACACATGTGAGACACAGACATCAGCTACACAAGTACCTGACATGTTCTCTCCTCCTATACACATGTGAGACACAGACATCAGCTACACAAGTACCTGACATGTTCTCTCCTCCTATACACATGTGAGACACAGACATCAGCGACACAAGTGCCTGACATGTTGTCTCCTCCTATACACATGTGAGACACACAGACATCAGCTACACAAGTACCTGACATGTTCTCTCCTCCTATACACATGTGAGAGACAGACCTCAGCTACACAAGTACCTGACATGTTCTCTACTCCTATACACATGTGATAGACACAGACATCAGCTACACAAGTACCTGACATGTTCTCTCCTGCTATACACATGTGAGACACAGACATCAGCTACACAAGTACCTGACATGTTCTCTACTCCTATACACATGTGAGACACAGACATCAGCTACACAAGTACCTGACATGTTCTCTCCTCCTATACACATGTGAGACACAGACATCAGCTACACAAGTACCTGACATGTTCTCTCCTCCTATACACATGTGAGACACAGACATCAGCGACACAAGTGCCTGACATGTTGTCTCCTCCTATACACATGTGAGACACAGCCATCAGCTACACAAGTACCTGACATGTTCTCTCCTCCTATACACATGTGTGACACAGACATCAGCTACACAAGTCCCTGACAAGGTATCTCCTCCTATACACATGTGTGACACAGACATCAGCTACACAAGTACCTGACAAGGTATCTCCTCCTATACACATGTGAGACACAGACATCAGCTACACAAGTACCTGACAAGGTATCTCCTCCTATACACATGTGAGACACAGACATCAGCTACACAAGTACCTGACATGTTCTCTTCTCCTATACACATGTGAGAGACAAAGACATCAGCTACACAAGTACCTGACATGTTCTCTCCTCCTATACACATGTGAGAGACACAGACATCAGCTACACAAGTACCTGACATGTTCTCTCCTCCTATACACATGTGACACACAGACATCAGCTACACAAGTGCCTGACATGTTCTCTTCTCCTATACACATGTGAGATAGACAGACATCAGCTACACAAGTACCTGACATGTTCTCTCCTCCTATACACATGTGACACACAGACATCAGCTACACAAGTGCCTGACATGTTCTCTCCTCCTATACACATGTGAGATACACAGACATCAGCTACACAAGTACCTGACATGTTCTCTCCTCCTATACACATGTGAGAGACACAGACATCAGCTACACAAGTACCTGACATGTTCTCTCCTCCTATACACATGTGAGACGCAGACATCAGCTACACAAGTACCTGACATGTTCTCTCCTCCTATACACATGTGAGAGACACAGACCTCAGCTACACAAGTACCTGACATGTTCTCTCCTCCTATACACACGTGAGAGACAGACCTCAGCTACACAAGTACCTGATGTTCTCTCCTCCTATACACATGTGAGAGATACAGACCTTAGCTACACAAGTACCTGACATGTTATCTCCTCTTATACACATGTGAGAGACACAGACATCAGCTACACAAGTACCTGACATGCTCTCTCCTCCTATACACATGTGAGAGATACAGACATCAGCTACACATGTGCCTGACATGTTTTCTCCTCCTATACACATGTGAGAGACACAGACCTCAGCTACACAAGTACCTAACATGTTCTCTCCTCCTATACACATGTGAGAGACACAGAAATCAGCTACACAAGTACCTGACATGTTCTCTCCTCCTATACACATTTGAGACACACAGACATCAGCTACACAAGTACCTGACATGTTCTCTCCTCCTATACACATGTGAGAGACAGACCTCAGCTACACAAGTACCTGACATGTTCTCTCCTCCTATACACATGTGAGAGACACAGACATCAACTACACAAGTACCTGACATGTTGTCTCCTCCTATACACATGTGAGACACAGCCATCAGCTACACAAGTACCTAACAAGGTATCTCCTCCTATACACATGTGTGACACAGACATCAACTACACAAGTGCCTGACATGTTCTCTCCTCCTATACACATGTGTGACACAGACATCAACTACACAAGTACCTGACATGTTGTCTCCTCCTATACACATGTGAGACACAGCCATCAGCTACACAAGTACCTAACAAGGTATCTCCTCCTATACACATGTGTGACACAGACATCAGCTACACAAGTCCCTGACAAGGTATCTCCTCCTATACACATGTGATAGACACAGACATCAGCTACACAAGTACCTGACATGTTCTCTCCTCCTATACACATGTGAGACACAGACATCAGCGACACAAGTGCCTGACATGTTGTCTCCTCCTATACACATGTGAGACACAGCCATCAGCTACACAAGTGCCTGACATGTTCTCTGCTCCTATACACATGTGAGACACAGACATCAGCTACACAAGTCCCTGGCAAGGTATCTCCTCCTATACACATGTGTGACACAGACATCAGCTACACAAGTACCTAACAAGGTATCTCCTCCTATACACATGTGTGACACAGACATCAGCTACACAAGTCCCTGACAAGGTATCTCCTCCTATACACATGTGATAGACACAGACATCAGCTACACAAGTACCTGACATGTTCTCTCCTCCTATACACATGTGAGACACAGACATCAGCGACACAAGTGCCTGACATGTTGTCTCCTCCTATACACATGTGAGACACAGCCATCAGCTACACAAGTGCCTGACATGTTCTCTGCTCCTATACACATGTGAGACACAGACATCAGCTACACAAGTCCCTGGCAAGGTATCTCCTCCTATACACAAGTGTGACACAGACATCAGCTACACAAGTACCTGACAAGGTATCTCCTCCTATACACATGTGAGACACAGACATCAGCTACACAAGTACCTGACATGTTCTCTCCTCCTATACACATGTTAGAGACACAGACATCAGCTACACAAGTACCTGACATGTTCTCTCCTCCTATACACATGTGACACACAGACATCAGCTACACAAGTGCCTGACATGTTCTCTTCTCCTATACACATGTGAGAGATACAAACATCAGCTACACAAGTACCTGACATGTTCTCTCCTCCTATACACATGTGAGACACAGACATCAGCTACACAAGTACCTGACATGTTCTCTCCTCCTATACACATGTGAGAGATACAGACCTCAGCTACACAAGTGCCTGACATGCTCTCTCCTCCTATACACATGTGATAGACGGACATCAGCTACACAAGTACCTGACATGTTCTCTCCTCCTATACACATGTGATAGACACAGACATCAGCTACACAAGTACCTGACATGTTCTCTCCTCCTATACACATGTGAGATACACAGACATCAGCTACACAAGTACCTGACATGTTCTCTCCTCCTATACACATGTGACACACAGACATCAGCTACACAAGTGCCTGACATGTTCTCTTCTCCTATAAACATGTGAGACACAGACATCAGCTACACAAGTACCTGACAAGGTATCTCCTACTATACACATGTGAGACACAGACATCAGCTACACAAGTACCTGACATGTTCTCTTCTCCTATGCACATGTGAGAGACACAGACATCAGCTACACAAGTACCTGACATGTTCTCTCCTCCTATACACATGTAAGAGACACAGACATCAGCTACACAAGTACCTGACATGTTCTCTCCTCCTATACACATGTAAGAGACACAGACATCAGCTACACAAGTACCTGACATGTTCTCTCCTCCTATACACATGTGAGAGACACAGACATCAGCTACACAAGTACCTGACATGTTCTCTCCTTCTATACACATGTGAGACGCAGACATCAGCTACACAAGTACCTGACATGTTCTCTCCTCCTATACACATGTGATAGACACAGACATCAGCGACACAAGTACCTGACATGTTCTCTCCTCCTATACACATGTGAGAGACACAGACATCAGCGACACAAGTACCTGACATGTTCTCTCCTCCTATACACATGTGAGAGACACAGACCTCAGCTACACAAGTACCTGACATGTTCTCTCCTCCTATACACATGTGATAGATAGAGACATCAGCTACACAAGTACCTGACATGTCCTCTCCTCCTATACACATGTGATACACAGACATCAGCTACACAAGTACCTGACATGTTCTCTACTCCTATACACAAGTGAGACACAGACATCAGCTACACAAGTACCTGACATGTTCTCTCCTCCTATACACACGTGAGAGACAGACCTCAGCTACACAAGTACCTGACATGTTCTCTCCTCCTATACACATGTGAGAGATACAGACCTCAGCTACACAAGTACCTGACATGTTATCTCCTCTTATACACATGTGAGAGACACAGACATCAGCTACACAAGTAGCTGACATGCTCTCTCCTCCTATACACATGTGAGAGACACAGACCTCAGCTACACAAGTACCTGACATGTTCTCTCCTCCTATACACATGTGATAGACAGACATCAGCTACACAAGTACCTGACATGTTCTCTCCTCCTATACACATGTGAGAGACACAGAAATCAGCTACACAAGTACCTGACTTATTCTCTCCTCCTATACACATGTGAAACACACAGACATCAGCTACACAAGTACCTGACATGTTCTCTCCTCCTATACACATGTGAGAGACAGACCTCAGCTACACAAGTACCTGACATGTTCTCTCCTCCTATACACATGTGAGAGACACAGCCATCAGCTACACAAGTGCCTGACATGTTCTCTCCTCCTATACACATGTGTGACACAGACATCAGCTACACAAGTCCCTGACAAGGTATCTCCTCCTATACACATGTGTGACACAGACATCAGCTACACAAGTACCTCACATGGTATCTCCTCCTATACACATGTGAGACACAGACATCAGCTACACAAGTACCTGACAAGGTATCTCCTCCTATACACATGTGAGACACAGACATCAGTTACACAAGTACCTGACATGTTCTCTCCTCCTATACACATGTGAGAGATACAGACATCAGCTACACAAGTACCTGACATGTTCCCTCATCCTATACACATGTTAGAGACACAGACATCAGCTACACAAGTACCTGACATGTTCTCTCCTCCTATACACATGTGACACACAGACATCAGCTACACAAGTGCCTGACATGTTCTCTTCTCCTATACACATGTGAGAGATACAGACATCAGCTACACAAGTACCTGACATGTTCTCTCCTCCTATACACATGTGAGAGATACAGACATCAGCTACACAAGTACCTGACATGTTCTCTCCTCCTATACACATGTTAGAGACACAGACATCAGCTACACAAGTACCTGACATGTCCTCTCCTCCTATACACATTTGAGACACACAGACATCAGCTACACAAGTACCTGACATGTTCTCTCCTCCTATACACATGTGAGAGACAGACCTCAGCTACACAAGTACCTGACATGTTCTCTCCTTCTATACACATGTGAGAATCAGCCATCAGCTACACAAGTGCCTGACATGTTCTCTCCTCCTATACACATGTGTGACACAGACATCAGCTACACAAGTCCCTGACAAGGTATCTCCTCCTATACACATGTGTGACACAGACATCAGCTACACAAGTCCCTGACAAGGTATCTCCTCCTATACACATGTGATAGACACAGACATCAGCTACACAAGTACCTGACATGTTCTCTCCTCCTATACACATGTGAGACACAGACATCAGCGACACAAGTGCCTGACATGTTGTCTCCTCCTATACACATGTGAGACACAGCCATCAGCTACACAAGTGCCTGACATGTTCTCTCCTCCTATACACATGTGTGACACAGACATCAGCTACACAAGTCCCTGACAAGGTATCTCCTCCTATACACATGTGTGACACAGACATCAGCTACACAAGTACCTCACAAGGTATCTCCTCCTATACACATGTGAGACACAGACATCAGCTACACAAGTACCTGACATGTTCTCTCCTCCTATACACATGTGAGACACAGACATCAGCTACACAAGTACCTGACATGTTTTCTTCTCCTATACACATGTGAGAGATACAGACATCAGCTACACAAGTACCTCACATGTTCTCTCCTCCTATACACATGTTAGAGACACAGACATCAGCTACACAAGTACCTGACATGTTCTCTCCTCCTATACACATGTGACACACAGACATCAGCTACACAAGTGCCTGACATGTTCTCTTCTCCTATACAAATGTGAGAGATTCAGACATCAGCTACACAAGTACCTGACATGTTCTCTACTCCTATACACATGTGAGACACAGACATCAGCTACACAAGTACCTGACATGTTCTCTCCTCCTATACACATGTGACAGACACAGACATCAGCGACACAAGTACCTGACATGTTCTCTCCTCCTATACACATGTCAGAGACACAGACATCAGCTACACAAGTACCTGACATGTTCTCTCATCCTATACACATGTGAGAGACACAGACCTCAGCTACACAAGTGCCTGACATGCTCTCTCTTCCTATACACATGTGATAGACAGACATCAGCTACACAAGTACCTGACATGTTCTCGCCTCCTATACACATGTGAGAGACACAGACATCAGCTACACAAGTACCTGACATGTTCTCTCCTCCTATACACAGGTGATAGACACAGACATCAGCTACACAAGTACCTGACATGTTCTCTCCTTCTATACACATGTGAGACGCAGACATCAGCTACACAAGTACCTGACATGTTCTCTCCTCCTATACACATGTGATAGACACAGACATCAGCGACACAAGTACCTGACATGTTCTCTCCTCCTATACACATGTCAGAGACACAGACATCAGCTACACAAGTACCTGACATGTTCTCTCCTCCTATACACATTTGATAGATACAGACATAAGGTACACAAGTACCTGACATGTTATTTCCTCCTATACACATGTGAGAGACACAGACCTCAGCTACAGAAGTACCTGACGTGTTCTCTCCTTCTATACACATGTGAGAGACAGACCTCAGCTACACAAGTACCTGACATGTTCTCTCCTCCTATACACATGTGAGAGACAGAGACCTCAGCTACACAAGTAACTGACATGTTATCTCCTCTTATACACATGTGAGAGACACAGACATCAGCTGTGCAAGTACCTGACATGCTCTCTCCTCCTATACACATGTGAGAGATACAGACATCAGCTACACAAGTACGTGACATGTTCTCTCCTCCTATACACATGTGAGACACAGACATCAGCTACACATGTGCCTGACATGTTCTCTCCTCCTATACACATGTGAGAGACACAGACCTCAGCTACACAAGTACCTGACATGTTCTCTCCTCCTATACACATGTGATAGACAGACATCAGCTACACAAGTACCTGACATGTTCTCTCCTCCTATACACATGTGAGAGACACAGAAATCAGCTACGCAAGTACCTGACATGTTCTCTCCTCCTATACACATGTGAGACACACAGACATCAGCTACACAAGTACCTGACATGTTCTCTCCTCCTATACACATGTGAGAGACAGACCTCAGCTACACAAGTAACTGACATGTTCTCTCCTCCTATACACATGTGAGAGACACAGACATCAACTACACAAGTACCTTACATGTTCTCTCCTCCTATACACATGTGATAGACAGACATCAGCTACACAAGTACCTGACATGTTCTCTCATCCTATACACGTGAGACAAAGACATCAGCTACACAAGTACCTGACATGTTCTCTCCTCCTATACACATGTGAGAGACAGACCTCAGCTACACAAGTACCTGACATGTTCTCTCCTCCTATACACATGTGAGAGACACAGACATCAACTACACAAATACCTGACATGTTCTCTCCTCCTATACACATGTGATAGACAGACATCAGCTACACAAGTACCTGACATGTTATCTCCTCCTATACACATGTGAAAGGCACAGTCATCAGCTACACAAGTACCTGATATGTCCTCTCCTCCTATACACATTTGAGACACACAGACATCAGCTACACAAGTACCTGACATGTTCTCTCCTCCTATACACATGTGAGAGACACAGACATCAGCTACACAAGTACCTGACATGTTCTCTCCTCCTATACACATGTGAGACACAGCCATCAGCTACACAAGTGCCTGACATGTTCTCTCCTCCTATACACATGTGTGACACAGACATCAGCTACACAAGTCCCTGACAAGGTATCTCCTCCTATACACATGTGTGACACAGACATCAGCTACACAAGTCCCTGACAAGGTATCTCCTCCTATACACATGTGATAGACACAGACATCAGCTACACAAGTACCTGACATGTTCTCTCCTCCTATACACATGTGAGACACAGACATCAGCGACACAAGTGCCTGACATGTTGTCTCCTCCTATACACATGTGAGACACAGCCATCAGCTACACAAGTGCCTGACATGTTCTCTCCTCCTATACACATGTGTGACACAGACATCAGCTACACAAGTCCCTGACAAGGTATCTCCTCCTATACACATGTGTGACACAGACATCAGCTACACAAGTCCCTGACATGTTCTCTCCTCCTATACACATGTGAGACACAGACATCAGCGACACAAGTGCCTGACATGTTGTCTCCTCCTATACACATGTGAGACACAGCCATCAGCTACACAAGTGCCTGACATGTTCTCTCCTCCTATACACATGTGACACACAGACATCAGCTACACAAGTGCCTGACATGTTCTCTTCTCCTATACAAATGTGAGAGATTCAGACATCAGCTACACAAGTACCTGACATGTTCTCTACTCCTATACACATGTGAGACACAGACATCAGCTACACAAGTACCTGACATGTTCTCTCCTCCTATACACATGTGAGAGACACAGACCTCAGCTACACAAGTGCCTGACATGCTCTCTCCTCCTATACACATGTGATAGACAGACATCAGCTACACAAGTACCTGACATGTTCTCTCCTCCTATACACATGTGAGAGACACAGACATCAGCTACACAAGTACCTGGCATGTTCTCTCCTCCTATACACAGGTGATAGACACAGACATCAGCTACACAAGTACCTGACATGTTCTCTCCTTCTATACACATGTGAGACGCAGACATCAGCTACACAAGTACCTGACATGTTCTCTCTTCCTATACACATGTCAGAGACACAGACATCAGCTGCACAAGTACCTGACATGTTCTCTCCTCCTATACACATGTGATAGATACAGACATCAGCTACACAAGTACCTGACATGTTCTCTCCTCCTATACACATGTGAGAGACACAGACCTCAGCTACACAAGTACCTGAAATGTTCTCTCCTCCTATACACATGTGAGAGACAGACCTCAGCTACACAAGTACCTGACATGTTCTCTCCTCCTATACACATGTGAGAGACAGAGACCTCAGCTACACAAGTACCTGACATGTTATCTCCTCCTATACACATGTCAGAAACACAGACATCAGCTACACAAGTACCTGACATGTTCTCTCCTCCTATACACATGTGATAGACACCGACCTCAGCTACACAAGTGCCTGACATGCTCTCTCTTCCTATACACATGTGATAGACAGACATCAGCTACACAAGTACCTGACATGTTCTCTCCTCCTATACACATGTGAGAGACAGAGACCTCAGCTACACAAGTAACTGACATGTTATCTCCTCTTATACACATGTGAGAGACACAGACATCAGCTGTGCAAGTACCTGACATGCTCTCTCCTCCTATACACATGTGAGAGATACAGACATCAGCTACACAAGTACCTGACATGTTCTCTCCTCCTATACACATGTGAGACACAGACATCAGCTACACATGTGCCTGACATGTTCTCTCCTCCTATACACATGTGAGAGACACAGACCTCAGCTACACAAGTACCTGACATGTTCTCTCCTCCTATACACATGTGAGAGACACAGACATCAACTACACAAGTACCTGACATGTTGTCTCCTCCTAAACACATGTGAGACACAGCCATCAGCTACACAAGTGCCTGACATGTTCTCTCCTCCTATACACATGTGTGACACAGACATCAGCTACACAAGTCCCTGACAAGGTATCTCCTCCTATACACATGTGTGACACAGACATCAGCTACACAAGTACCTCACAAGGTATCTCCTCCTATACACATGTGAGACACAGACATCAGCTACACAAGTACCTGACAAGGTATCTCCTCCTATACACATGTGAGACACAGACATCAGTTAAACAAGTACCTGACATGTTCTCTCCTCCTATACACACGTGAGAGATACAGACATCAGCTACACAAGTACCTGACATGTTCTCTCCTCCTATACACATGTTAGAGACACAGACATCAGCTACACAAGTACCTGACATGTTCTCTCCTCCTATACACATGTGACACACAGACATCAGCTACACAAGTGCCTGACATGTTCTCTTCTCCTATACACATGTGAGAGATACAGACATCAGCTACACAAGTACCTGACATGTTCTCTACTCCTATACACATGTGAGATGCAGACATCAGCTACACAAGTACCTGACATGTTCTCCCCTCCTATACACATGTGATAGACACAGACATCAGCTACACAAGTACCTGACATGTTCTCTCCTCCTATACACATGTGATAGACACAGACATCAGCGACACAAGTACCTGACATGTTCTCTCCTCCTATACACATGTCAGAGACACAGACATCAGCTACACAAGTACCTGATATGTTCTCTCCTCCTATACACATTTGATAGATACAGACATAAGGTACACAAGTACCTGACATGCCCTCTCCTCCTATACACATGTGATACACAGACATCAGCTACACAAGTACCTGACATGTTCTTTCCTCCTATACACATGTGAGAGACACAGACATCAGCTACAGAAGTACCTGACATGTTCTCTCCTTCTATACACATGTGAGAGACAGACCTCAGCTACACAAGTACCTGACATGTTCTCTCCTCCTATACACATGTGAGAGACAGAGACCTCAGCTACACAAGTAACTGACATGTTATCTCCTCTTATACACATGTGAGAGACACAGACATCAGCTGCGCAAGTACCTGACATGCTCTCTCATCCTATACACATGTGAGAGATACAGACATCAGCTACACAAGTACCCGACATGTTCTCTCCTCCTATACACATGTGAGACACAGACATCAGCTACACATGTGCCTGACATGTTCTCTCCTCCTATACACATGTGAGAGACACAGACCTCAGCTACACAAGTACCTGACATGTTCTCTCCTCCTATACACATGTGATAGACAGACATCAGCTACACAAGTACCTGACATGTTCTCTCCTCCTATACACATGTGAGAGACACAGAAATCAGCTACGCAAGTACCTGACATGTTCTCTCCTCCTATACACATGTGAGACACACAGACATCAGCTACACAAGTACCTGACATGTTCTCTCCTCCTATACACATGTGAGAGACAGACCTCAGCTACACAAGTAACTGACATGTTCTCTCCTCCTATACACATGTGAGAGACACAGACATCAACTACACAAGTACCTTACATGTTCTCTCCTCCTATACACATGTGATAGACAGACATCAGCTACACAAGTACCTGACATGTTTTCTCATCCTATACACGTGAGACAAAGACATCAGCTACACAAGTACCTGACATGTTCTCTCCTCCTATACACGTGAGACAAAGACATCAGCTACACAAGTACCTGACATGTTCTCTCCTCCTATACACATGTGAGAGACAGACCTCAGCTACACAAGTACCTGACATGTTCTCTCCTCCTATACACATGTGATAGACAGACATCAGCTACACAAGTACCTGACATGTTATCTCCTTCTATACACATGTGAAAGGCACAGTCATCAGCTACACAAGTACCTGACATGTCCTCTCCTCCTATACACATTTGAGACACACAGACATCAGCTACACAAGTACCTGACATGTTCTCTCCTCCTATACACATGTGAGAGACAGACCTCAGCTACACAAGTACCTGACATGTTCTCTCCTCCTATACACATGTGAGACACAGCCATCAGCTACACAAGTGCCTGACATGTTCTCTCCTCCTATACACATGTGTGACACAGACATCAGCTACACAAGTCCCTGACACGGTATCTCCTCCTATACACATGTGTGACACAGACATCAGCTACACAAGTGCCTGACATGCTCTCTCCTCCTATACACATGTGATAGACAGACATCAGCTACACAAGTACCTGACATGTTCTCTCCTCCTATACACATGTGAGAGACACAGACATCAGCTACACAAGTACCTGACATGTTCTCTCCTCCTATACACATGTGATAGACACAGACATCAGCTACACAAGTACCTGACATGTTCTCTCCTTCTATACACATGTGAGACGCAGACATTAGCTACACAAGTACCTGACATGTTCTCTCCTCCTATACACATGTGATAGACACAGACATCTGCGACACAAGTACCTGACATGTTCTCTCCTCCTATACACATGTCAGAGACACAGACATCAGCTGCACAAGTACCTGACATGTTCTCTCCTCCTATACACATGTGAGAGACACAGACATCAGCTACAGAAGTACCTGACATGTTCTCTCCTTCTATACACATGTGAGAGACAGACCTCAGCTACACAAGTACCTGACATGTTCTCTCCTCCTATACACATGTGAGAGACAGAGACCTCAGCTACACAAGTAACTGACATGTTATCTCCTCTTATACACATGTGAGAGACACAGACATCAGCTGCGCAAGTACCTGACATGCTCTCTCATCCTATACACATGTGAGAGATACAGACATCAGCTACACAAGTACCCGACATGTTCTCTCCTCCTATACACATGTGAGACACAGACATCAGCTACACATGTGCCTGACATGTTCTCTCCTCCTATACACATGTGAGAGACACAGACCTCAGCTACACAAGTACCTGACATGTTCTCTCCTCCTATACACATGTGATAGACAGACCTCAGCTACACAAGTACCTGACATGTTCTCTCCTCCTATACACATGTGAGAGACACAGAAATCAGCTACGCAAGTACCTGACATGTTCTCTCCTCCTATACACATGTGAGACACACAGACATCAGCTACACAAGTACCTGACATGTTCTCTCCTCCTATACACATGTGAGAGACAGACCTCAGCTACACAAGTAACTGACATGTTCTCTCCTCCTATACACATGTGAGAGACACAGACATCAACTACACAAGTACCTTACATGTTCTCTCCTCCTATACACATGTGAGAGACAGACCTCAGCTACACAAGTACCTGACATGTTCTCTCCTCCTATACACATGTGAGACACAGCCATCAGCTACACAAGTGCCTGACATGTTCTCTCCTCCTATACACATGTGTGACACAGACATCAGCTACACAAGTCCCTGACACGGTATCTCCTCCTATACACATGTGTGACACAGACATCAGCTACACAAGTGCCTGACATGCTCTCTCCTCCTATACACATGTGATAGACAGACATCAGCTACACAAGTACCTGACATGTTCTCTCCTCCTATACACATGTGAGAGACACAGACATCAGCTACACAAGTACCTGACATGTTCTCTCCTCCTATACACATGTGATAGACAGACATCAGCTACACAAGTACCTGACATGTTATCTCCTTCTATACACATGTGAAAGGCACAGTCATCAGCTACACAAGTACCTGACATGTCCTCTCCTCCTATACACATTTGAGACACACAGACATCAGCTACACAAGTACCTGACATGTTCTCTCCTCCTATACACATGTGAGAGACAGACCTCAGCTACACAAGTACCTGACATGTTCTCTCCTCCTATACACATGTGAGACACAGCCATCAGCTACACAAGTGCCTGACATGTTCTCTCCTCCTATACACATGTGTGACACAGACATCAGCTACACAAGTCCCTGACACGGTATCTCCTCCTATACACATGTGTGACACAGACATCAGCTACACAAGTGCCTGACATGCTCTCTCCTCCTATACACATGTGATAGACAGACATCAGCTACACAAGTACCTGACATGTTCTCTCCTCCTATACACATGTGAGAGACACAGACATCAGCTACACAAGTACCTGACATGTTCTCTCCTCCTATACACATGTGATAGACACAGACATCAGCTACACAAGTACCTGACATGTTCTCTCCTTCTATACACATGTGAGACGCAGACATTAGCTACACAAGTACCTGACATGTTCTCTCCTCCTATACACATGTGATAGACACAGACATCTGCGACACAAGTACCTGACATGTTCTCTCCTCCTATACACATGTCAGAGACACAGACATCAGCTGCACAAGTACCTGACATGTTCTCTCCTCCTATACACATGTGATAGATACAGACATCAGCTACACAAGTACCTGACATGTCCTCTCCTCCTATACACATGTGATACACAGACATCAGCTACACAAGTACCTGACATGTTCTCTCCTCCTATACACATGTGAGAGACACAGACCTCAGCTACACAAGTACCTGACATGTTCTCTCCTCCTATACACATGTGAGAGACACACCTCAGCTACACAAGTACCTGACATGTTCTCTCCTCCTATACACATGTGAGAGACAGAGACCTCAGCTACACAAGTACCTGACATGTTCTCTCCTCCTATACACATGTGAGAGACACAGACCTCAGCTACACAAGTACCTGACACGTTCTCTCCTCCTATACACATGTGATAGACAGACATCAGCTACACAAGTACCTGCCATGTTCTCTCCTCCTATACACATGTGAGAGACACAGACCTCAGCTACACAAGTACCTGACATGTTATCTCCTCCTATACGCATGTGAAAGGCACAGACATCAGCTACACAAGTACCTGACATGTTCTCTCCTCCTATACACATGTGAGACACAGACATCAACTACACAAGTACCTGACATGTTCTCTCATCTTATACACGTGAGACAAAGACATCAGCTACACAAGTACCTGACATGTTCTCTCCTCCTATATACATGTGAGAGACACAGACATCAACTACACAAGTACCTGACATGTTCTCTCCTCCTATACACATGTGATAGACAGACATTAGCTACACAAGTACCTGACATGTTATCTCCTCCTATACACATGTGAAAGGCACAGTCATCAGCTACACAAGTACCTGACATGTCCTCTCCTCCTATACACATGTGAGAGACACAGACATCATCTACACAAGTGCCTGACATGTTCTCTCCTCCTATACACATGTGAGACACAGACATCAACTACACAAGTACCTGACATGTTCTCTCATCCTATACACATGTGATAGACACAGACATCAGCTACACAAGTACCTGACATGCTCTCTCCTCCTATACGCATGTGAAAGGCACAGACATCAGCTACACAAGTACCTGACATGTTCTCTCCTCCTATACACATGTGAGACACAGACATCAACTACACAAGTACCTGACATGTTCTCTCATCCTATACACATGTGATAGACACAGACATCAGCTACACAAGTGCCTGACATGTTCTCTCCTCCTATACACATGTGAGAGACACAGACATCAGCTACATGGGTACCTGACATGTTCTCTCCTTCTATGCACATGTGAGACACAGACATCAGCTACACAAGTACCTGACATGTTCTCTCCTCCTATACACATGTGAGATACACAGACATCAGCTACAGAAGTACCTGACATGCTCTCTCCTCCTATACACATGTGATAGACACAGACATTAGCTACACAAGTACCTGACATGTTCTCTCCTCCTATACACATGTGAGAGACACAGACATCAGCTACACAAGTACCTGACATGTTCTCTCCTCCTATACACATTTACCCATAATGTTTTTAACTTTCAAAACAAAACCTACAGGCACGGCGATGGGTGCCAGATATCGTCTATTACAACAGGTACATCGATGATTTGCTGCTGATCTGGAAGGGTACAGAGGATGACATTCTGTCCTTTTATATTCCATCAACCAGAACAACTGGGGTCTGGCCTTCACGCAATCTATCTCCAAAACAGAAATCGAATTTTTGGATCTGCACCTACAGATAAAAAACAACAAAATCTGTACTGAGTCCTTCTTTAAGAAGGTCGACAGTAATAGCTTTCTCCATTTCAAGAGCGCACACCACTACAAGTGGCGTAAAAACATTCCCTTCAGTCAATTCAGACGTATCCATAAGAACTGTTCTGAAACTGAATCTTTTCAAACACAAAGCAAGATTTTAATAGTCAGATTTCGCGATAAGAAATTTCCTCCAAAAATGATCTCTTCAGCCTACAAACGGGCCTGACTTCTGTCCCAAAAAGACGGTCTTATTCCAAAAGAAAAGTCATCATCTAATCAGGGACAAAAAACATGTAGACTAAATTTCATCACGACCTATAACGATAAGCACCCTCGCTTAAGAGAAATTCTAGGCATTGGCCTCTTTTACTAGGTGACCCCTATCTGAGACCACAACTCCCCAATAAACCATCCACGACCTACAGGAGATCCCAAACCCTAAAAAATCTACTTGCACCTAGCAGACTTCATACTGCGCACAAAACACTCGTCACCAATCATCTTCTCTCCGGAGCTATAGATGTGACTATCCAGCTGTAATAACATCAGCCATTCAGAGGTAATACAACAGGTGAATCATTTGTTATCAAGTCTTTTTTGAATTGCACCTCCACCTTTGTGATCTACTTACCTGAATGTCCCTGTCGAGTATATAGGCCGCACAATCCAACAACTCAACACCAGGATCAACAAACATGGAAGCAACGTAACTAATGGTTTCACAAAGCACAGTGTTCCTAGACACAGTCATATCGAGCATCAGGATGATTTTGCAGGTTTTACAATCACCCCCATTGAACAAATTCCAGTAGGAAATAGCAGATATAGCAAATTGTGTCAAAGGGAGATGTTTTGGATATATAAACTGAACTGCCTGGCTCCCAATGGGTTAAACGAGACCCTTGAGAATAACTTCTAAATTCAAAAGACGACCCAAATACCCTGATCATGTGCCAGACCCCCAATTTCTTCACACTTTTTGCTAAGTCACCTTTATGCTCTAAATTATGCTGCATCTACAAAAAAAAAAAAAGAAGCCCCTCACTGCTGACAGAATATAAGCTACCCCCCCCCCCACCAGACACCAATGCCAACGGAGGAAACCACACTTTCCCCGGCATCTGGTAAGTTGCCCACACTTGCTGGCACCTCTTTCCTCGGCATCTGGTAAGTGGCCCACACTCGCTGTCACCTCTTTCCTCGGCATCTGGTAAGTGGCCCACACTCGCTGTCACCTCTTTCCCCGGCATCTGGTAAGTGGCCCACACTCGCTGTCACCTCTTTCCCCAGCATGTGGTAAGTGGCCCACACTCGCTGTTACCTCTTTCCTCGGCATCTGGTAAGTGGCCCACACTCGCTGTTACCTCTTTCCCCGGCATCTGGTAAGTGGCCCACACTCGCTGTCACCTCTTTCCCCGGCATCTGGTAAGTGGCCCACACTCGCTGTTACCTCTTTCCTCGGCATCTGGTAAGTGGCCCACACTCGCTGTTACCTCTTTCCTCGGCATCTGGTAAGTGGCCCACACTCGCTGTCACCTCTTTCCTCGGCATCTGGTAAGTGGCCCACACTCGCTGTTACCTCTTTCCCCGGCATCTGGTAAGTGGCCCACACTCGCTGTTACCTCTTTACCCGGCATCTGGTAAGTGGCCCACACTCGCTGTTACCTCTTTCCTCGGCATCTGGTAAGTGGCCCACACTCGCTGTTACTTCTTTCCTCGGCATCTGGTAAGTGGCCCGCACTCGCTGTTACTTCTTTCCTCGGCATCTGGTAAGTGGCCCGCACTCGCTGTTACTTCTTTCCTCGGCATCTGGTAAGTGTCCCACACTCGCTGTTACTTCTTTCCTCGGCATCTGGTAAGTGGCCCACACTCGCTGTTTCCTCTTTCCTCGGCATCTGGTAAGTGGCCCACACTCGCTGTTACCTCTTTCCTCGGCATCTGGTAAGTGGCCCACACTCGCTGTCACCTCTTTCCTCGGCATCTGGTAAGTGGCCCACACTCGCTGTCACCTCTTTCCCTGGCATTTGGTAAGTTGCCCACACTCGCTGTCACCTCTTTCCTCGGCATATGGTAAGTGGCACACACTCGCTGTTACCTCTTTCCCCGGCATCTGGTAAGTGGCCCACACTCGCTGTCACCTCTTTCTAAGCTCACCACAGCACCCATAGTAAATTTGAAGCGCTCCAACTATCAATCCATGTATTTATATTTTTAGATCTTTTTTATCTTTGATATCCTATTATGTGTAAGTATCTTTATCCAGATATTACATACCATAACTTTTACAGCTAGTTAGCTCTTTGATTACTCGGGTTGCGCCGTAGGAAGTTCCTTTCTTTCATCCTGGGATCCACTGAGAGAGAAGTCCTCCACCGATCCCCCTGGATATACCGTGGGCATTACAAGTTAGCTAAAGGAGGCGTGGTTTTCCTTATGCCCTCCTGGGAAACATATTTGCATATTTCCCAGTATTCCCCAGTGGAGCATCAATGGCTATAAGCTTCCACACACCTACAAGGTGGCTTTAAATGGCAAAGCCTCCATGAGGAGAACCCTTTCTTCCTTTCTGTTTACGGAATGGTCTTCTGGGCAATACGTTCATTTAAAGGGTTGGACATATTGGTCATTGAGGTGCGTGCGGCTGCATGGTGCTCACCATTTTCTTACTGGTCTGAGAAGGGCACTTTGAATGGTTGCGGATGTAAGGTTCAGATATCTGGCCATTATAACCCTCTCCACTGTCAGAGATGAGGAGCTGGAGCAGAGGAGGGGGCGTGGTTTACTTGTTTCCACTCCTCCAGCTCCTCCTCTTTGACAGTACAGAGGATGAAAATGGTCTTTTACTGCAACTGATATCTCAGCAACTGTGGGGGCGAGAAAAAAAACTTCCAAGTGCCCCTGAATCGGTGTAGCCGCCCCTACATGATGGTATGTTCATCTCCACAACACCTGTGAGGTGGTGAAAGGTCCTTTTTTTTTCTAAAGTTTTGCAAGTTTGTTATTGGTAAATGAGTTACATTTTTGTGAACTTTCATAGATTTCAGGAGGTTTTCTGCATTTTCAGTTATTATTGTTGTAGCTGAGAATGAACTGGATAGAATTTTCATCTATTCTTAGCTACCCGGAATTGGTTGGCTTCCGAAGGGGTCTCACTCTGTCACCCTCCCTTCCCCCTTGGGGGTCTCACTTTGCCGCCCTCCCTTCCCCCTTGGGGGGTCTCTGTGTCATTCTCCCTTCCCCCTTGGGGGGTCTCACTCTGTCGCCCTCCCTTCCCTCTTGGGGGGGGGTCTCTCTGTCGCCCTCCCTTCCCCCTTGGGGGGCCTCACTCTGTTGCCCTCCCTTCCCCCTTGGGGGGTCTCACTCTGTTGCCCTCCCTTCCCCCTTGGAGTGTCTCTCTCATCTCTGACACCTGTCTCGTGTAGATGATCTCTCGGATGTGTACATCGTGGAGCGTCTCTTCTCCAGCAGTCTCGTGGTGGTGGTCAGTCACTCCAAGCCTCGGCAAATGAATGTCTTTCACTTTAAGAAAGGCACAGAAATCTGCAACTACAACTACTCCGCCAACATCCTCTCCATCAGACTGAACCGGCAGGTAAGTGGCCCTAAAGGGTGGTGAATCTCTGCAGGCGGACCGCCCCACTGACGGCTTTCATTGTGTTTTCTAGAGGCTGGTTGTCTGTCTGGAGGAATCTGTTTACATCCATAATATCAAAGACATGAAGCTGCTGAGAACCCTCCTGGACACCCCCCGAAACCCCACTGGTAAGGTGGGCCCTTGGGGCAGGACAGGAAATGGGGGGGTCAGGGAGGAGTTGTTAGGAGAAGCTTCTTGTAATGAGGTTCCTTGTCCCCGTTCCAGGTCTCTGTGCACTTTCTATTAACCATTCCAATTCCTACCTGGCGTACCCTGGCAGTGCCTCCATGGGCGAGATCATGGTGTATGATGCCAACATACTGGTGAGTGCTACTGCCTAGTGTCCTGCTACATCTCTATGGGCTGCAGGGAGTGCTACTGCCTAGTGTCCTGCTACATCTCTATGGGCTGCAGGGAGTGCTACTGCCTAGTTTCCTGCTACATCTCTATGGGCTGCAGGGAGTGCTACTGCCTAGTGTCCTGCTACATCTCTATGGGCTGCAGGGAGTGCTACTGCCTAGTGTCCTGCTACATCTCTATGGGCTGCAGGGAGTGCTACTGCCTAGTGTCCTGCTACATCTCTATGGGCTGCAGGGACTGCTACTGCCTAGTGTCCTGCTACATCTCTATGGGCTGCAGGGAGTGCTACTGCCTAGTGTCCTGCTACATCTCTATGGGCTGCAGGGAGTGCTACTGCCTAGTGTCCTGCTACATCTCTATGGGCTGCAGGGAGTGCTACTGCCTAGTGTCCTGCTACATCTCTATGGGCTGCAGGGAGTGCTACTGCCTAGTGTCCTGCTACATCTCTATGGGCTGCAGGGAGTGCAACTGCCTAGTGTCCTGCTACAGCTGTATGGGCTGCAGGGAGTGCAACTGCCTAGTATCCTGCTACAGCTGTATGGGCTGCAGGGAGTGCAACTGCCTAGTGTCCTGCTACATCTCTATGGGCTGCAGGGAGTGCTACTGCCTAGTGTCCTGCTGTCCTAGTGTCCTGAGGGTGGGAGGGCAGAGAATGTGCTGGGTGGGGGCCAAGGATGGTGCTGGGCAAGGGAGTAGGATGGCGCTAAGTGGAGGCCAAATATGTTGCTTTGGGTATGCTGGGCAGTGCCTCGGCCTTTAGGGAGTCTTCATGTCTTATGTTCTCCCTTGTTTTCTTCCTTGTTCTATGCACGTTAAGTGAAGCCATTTCTGGATCTCTCTAATCTTACCAAAACTAAACTTCTGGACCATCTTCAGACTGAACCCTGGCACCTACTTTTCCATCTGTGGTATCACCATAACCCCAAGGCAAAGGACTGATGTCTTGGGTTTTTGCTTGATTCATACCTCACCGGGGACCTCTGGTTTGTGCCAGTCAGTGCCCCGGGGGCCTCTGATGTGTGCGAATCACTGGAGGGGGGGGGGGCCTCCAGTCTGTGCCAATCACTGCTCCGGGGGCCTCCAGTCTGTGCCAATCACTGCTCCGGGGCCTCCAGTCTGTGCCAATCACTGCTCTGGGGGCCTCCAGTCTGTGCCAATCACTGCTCCGGGGGCCTCCAGTCTGTGCCACTCACTGCCCCAGGGGCCTACAGTCTGTGCCACTCACTGCCCCGGGGGCCTCTGGTGTGTGCCAATCACTGCCCATGGGGCCTTGTACATTGTACAAGCACTGTCACCTCCTGTGTCCTCCTCCTCCTCATAGACTGTAAGCTCTTGTTACCATTGTACAAGCACTGTCACCTCCTGTGTCATCCTCCTCCTCATAGACTGTAAGCTCTTGTGACCATTGTACAGGCACTGTCACCTCCTGTCCCCTCCTTCTCATAGACTGTAAGCTCCTGTGACCATTGTACAAGCACTGTCACCTCATGTGTCCCCTCCTCATAGATTGTAAGCTCCTGTGACCATTGTACAAGCACTGTCACCTCCTGTGTCTCCTCCTCAAAGATTGTAAGCTCTTGTGACCATTGTACAAGCACTGTCACCTCCTGTGTCCTCCTCCTCCTCATAGATTGTAAGCTCCTGTGACCATTGTACAAGCACTGTCACCTCCTGTGTCCTCCTCCTCATAGATTGTAAGCTCTTGTGACCATTGTACAAGCACTGTCACCTCCTGTGTCCTCCTCCTCATATATTGTAAGCTCCTGTGACCATTGTACAAGCACTGTCACCTCCTGTCCTCCTCCTCATAGATTGTAAGCTCCTGTGACCATTGTACAAGCACTGTAACCTCCTGTCCCCTCCTCCTCTTAGATTGTAAGCTCCTGTGACCATTGTACAAACACTATCACCTCCTGTGTCCTCCTCCTCATAGATTGTAAGCTCCTGTGACCATTGTACAAGCACTGTCACCTTCTGTGTCGTCCTCCTCATAGAATGTAAGCTCTTCTGACCATTGTACAAGCACTGTCACCTCCTGTTCCCTCCTCCTCATAGATTGTAAGCTCTAGTGACCATTGTACAAGCACTGTCACCTCCTGTGTCCTCCTCCTCATAGATTGTAAGCTCCTGTGACCATTGTACAAGCACTGTCACCTTCTGTGTCCCCTTCTTATAGATTGTAAGCTCCTGTGACCATTGTACAAGCACTGTCACCTCCTGTGTCCTCCTCCTCATAGATTGTAATCTCCTGTGACCAATTTACAAGCACTGTTACCTCCTGTCCCCTCCTCCTCATAGATTGTAAGCTCCTGTGACCAATTTACAAGCACTGTCACCTCCTGTGTCCCCTTCTTATAGATTGTAAGCTCATATGACCATTGTACAAGCACTGTCACCTCCTGTGTCCTCCTCCTCATAGCGTGTAAGCTCTTGTGACCATTGTACAAGCACTGTCACCTCCTGTGTCCCCTCCTCATAGACTGTAAGCTCTTATGACTATTGTACAGGCACTGTAACTTCCTGTCCCCTCCTCCTCATAGATTGTAAGCTCTTGTGACCATTTTACAAAGACTGTCACCTCCTGTCCTCTCCTCCTCATAGATTGTAAGCTCCTGTGACCATTGTACAAGCAATGTCACCTCCTGTCCCCTCCTCCTCATAGATTGTAAGCTCTTGTGACCATTGTACAAGCACTGTCATCTCATGTGTCTCCTCCTCCTCATAGATTGTAAGCTCTTGTGACCATTGTACAAGCACGGTCACCTCCTGTCCCCTCCTCCTCATAGATTGTAAGCTCTTGTAACCATTGTACAAGTTCTGTCATCTCCTGTCCCCTCCTCCTCATAGATTGTAAGCTCCTGTGACCATTGCACAAGCACTGTCACCTCCTGTGTCCCCTCCTCCTCATAGATTGTAAGCTCCTGTGACCATTGTACAAGCACTGTCACCTCCTGTGTCCCCTCCTCCTCATAGATTGTAAGCTCTTGTGACCATTTTAAAAGCACTGTAACCTCCTGTCCCCTCCTCCTCATAGATTGTAAGCTCCTGTGACCAATTTACAAGCACTGTCACCTCCTGTGTCCCCTTCTTATAGATTGTAAGCTCCTGTGACCATTGTACAAGCACTGTCACCTCCTGTGTCGTCCTCCTCATAGATTGTAAGCTCCTGTGACCATTGTTCAAGCACTGTCACCTCCTGTGTCCTCCTCCTCATAGAGTGTAAGCTCTTGTGACCATTGTACAAGCACTGTCACCTCCTGTGTCCCCTCCTCATAGACTGTAAGCTCTTGTGACCATTGTACAGGCACTGTCACCTCCAGTGACCCCTCCTTCTCATAGATTGTAAGCTCCTGTGACCATTGTACAAGCACTGTCACCTCCTGTGTCCTCACCTCCTCATAGACTGTTAGCTCCTGTGACCATTGTACAAGCACTGTCACCTCCTGTGTCCTCCTCATCATAGATTGTAAGCTCTTGTGACCATTGTACAAGCACTGTCACCCTGTGTTGTCTTCCTCATAGATTTTAAGCTCCTGTGACCATTGTACAAGCACTGTCACCTCCTGTGTCCCCTTCTCATAGATTGTAAGCTCCTGTGACCATTGTACAAGCACTGTCACCTCCTGTCCCCTCCTCCTCATAGATTGTAAGCTCTTGTGACCATTGTATAAGCACTGTCACCTCAAGTGTCTCCTCCTCCTTATAGATTGTAAGCTCCTGTGACCTTTGTACAAGCACTGTCACCTCATTTCTCCTCCTCATCGATTGTAAGCTCCTGTGACTATTGTACAAGCACTGTCACCTCCTGTGTCCTCCTCCTCCTCATAGATTGTAAGCTCATGTAACCATTGTACAAGCACTGTCACCTCCTGTGTCCTCCTCCTCATAGATTGTAAGCTCCTGTGACCACTATTCAAGCACTGTCACCTCCTGTGTTCTCCTCCTCATAGATTGTAAGCTCCTGTGACCATTGCAAAAGCACTGTCACCTTCTGTCCCCTCCTCATAGATTGTAAGCTCCTGTGGCCATTGTACAAGCACTGTCACCTCCTGTGTCCCCTCCTCCTCATAGATTGTAAGCTCCTGTGACCATTGTACAAGCACCTTTACATCCTGTGTCCCCCCTCCTTATAGATTGTAAGCTCCTGTGACCATTGTACAAGCACTGTCACCTCCTGTGCCCCCTCCTCATAGATTGTAAGCTCCTGTGACCATTGTACAAGCACTGCCACCTCCTGTGCCCCCTCCTCATAGACTGTAAGCTCCTGTGACCATTGTACAAGCACTGTCACGTCCTGTGTCCCTCCTCCTTATAGATTGTAAGCTCTTGTGACCATTGTACAAGCACTGTCACCTCCTGTGTCCTCCTCCTCATAGATTGTAAGCTCCTGTGACCATTGTACAAGCACTGTCACCTCCTGTGTCTCCTCCTCCACATAGATTGTAAGCTCCTGTGACCATTGTACAAGCACTGTCACCTCCTGTGTCCTCCTCCTCCTCATAGATTGTAAGCTCCTGTGACCATTGTACAAGCACTGTCACCTCCTGTGTCCTCCTCCTCATAGATTGTAAGCTCCTGTGACCATTGTACAAGCACTGTCACATCCTGTGTCCCCTCCTCCTTATAGATTGTAAGCTCCTGTTACCATTGTACAAGCACTGTCACCTCCTGTATCCTCCTCCTCATAGATTGTAAGCTCCTGTGACCATTGTACAAGCACTGTCACATCCTGTGTCCCTTCCTCCTTATAGATTGTAAGCTCCTGTGACCATTGTACAAGCACTGTCACCTCCTGTTCCCCCTCCTCATAGATTGTAAGCTCCTGTGACCATTGTACAAGCACTGTCACCTCCTGTGCCCTCTCCTCATAGAGTGTAAGCTCCTGTGAGCATTGTACAAGCACTGTCACCTCCTGTGTCCCCTCCTCCTCATAGATTGTAAGCTCCTGTGACCATTGTACAAGCACTGTCACATCCTGTGTCCCTCCTCCTTATAGATTGTAAGCTCCTGTGACCATTGTACAAGCACTGTCACCCTGTGTCCTCCTCCTCATAGATTCTAAGCTCCTGTGACCATTGTACAAGCATTGTCACCTCCTGTGTCCTCTTCCTCATAGATTGTAAGCTCTTGTGACCATTGTACAAGCACTGTCACCTCCTGTGTCCCCTCCACTTCATAGATTGTAAGCTTCTGTGACCATTGTACAAGCACTGTCACATCCTGTGTCCCTCCTCCTTATAGATTGTATGCTCCTGTGACCATTGTACAAGCACTGTCACCTCCTGTGTCCTCCTCCTCCTCATAGATTGTAAGCTCCTGTGACCATTGTACAAGCACTGTCACCTCCTGTGTCCTCCTCCTCATGGATTGTAAGCTCCTGTGACCATTGTACAAGCACTGTCACCTCCTGTCCCCTCCTCCTCATAGATTGTAAGCTCCTGTGACCATTGTACAAGCACTGTCACCTCATGTGTCTCCTCCTCATAGATTGTAAGCTCTTGTGACCATTGTACAAGCACTGTCACCTCCTGTCCCCTCCTCCTCATAGATTGTAAGCTCTTGTGACCATTGTACAAGCACTGTCACTTCCTGTCCCCTCCTCCTCATAGATTGTAAGCTCCTGTGACCATTGTACAAGCACTGTCACCCTGTGTCCTCCTCCTCATAGATTCTAAGCTCCTGTGACCATTGTACAAGCATTGTCACCTCCTGTGTCCTCTTCCTCATAGATTGTAAGCTCTTGTGACCATTGTACAAGCACTGTCACCTCCTGTGTCCCCTCCACTTCATAGATTGTAAGCTCCTGTGACCATTGTACAAGCACTGTCACATCCTGTGTCCCTCCTCCTTATAGATTGTATGCTCCTGTGACCATTGTACAAGCACTGTCACCTCCTGTGTCTCCTCCTCCTCATAGATTGTAAGCTCCTGTGACCATTGTACAAGCACTGTCACCTCCTGTGTCCTCCTCCTCATAGATTGTAAGCTCCTGTGACCATTGTACAAGCACTGTCACCTCCTGTCCCCTCCTCCTCATAGATTGTAAGCTCCTGTGACCATTGTACAAGCACTGTCACCTCATGTGTCTCCTCCTCATAGATTGTAAGCTCTTGTGACCATTGTACAAGCACTGTCACCTCCTGTCCCCTCCTCCTCATAGATTGTAAGCTCTTGTGACCATTGTACAAGCACTGTCACTTCCTGTCCCCTCCTCCTCATAGATTGTAAGCTCTTGTGACCATTGTACAAGCACTGTCACCTCCTGTCCCCTCCTCCTCATAGATTGTAAGATCTTGTGACCATTGTACAAGCACTGTCACCTCCTGTCCCCTCCTCCTCATAGATTGTAAGCTCCTGTGACCATTGTACAAGCACTGTCACCTCCTGTCCCCTCCTCCTCATAGATTGTAAGCTCTTGTGACCATTGTACAAGCACTGTCACCTCCTGTGTCCCCTTCTTATAGATTGTAAGCTCTAGTAACCATTGTACAAACACTGTCACCTCCTGTCCCCTCCTCATAGATTGTAATCTCCTGTGACCATTGTACATGCACTGTCACCTCCTGTCCCCTCCTCCTCATAGATTGTAAGCTCATGTGACCATTGTACAAGAACTGTCACCTCCTGTGTCCTCCTCCTCATAGATTGTAAGCGCCTGTGACCATTTTACAAGCACTGTAACCTCCTGTCCCCTCCTTCTCATATATTGTAAGCTCCTATGACCACTGTACAAGCACTGTCGCCTCCTGTGTCCTCCTCCTCATAGAGTGTAAGCTCTTGTGACCATTGCACAAGCACTTTCACCTCCTGTATCCTCCTCCTCATAGATTGTAAGCTCCTGTGACCACTATTCAAGCACTGTCACCTCCTGTGTCCTCCTCCTCATAGATTGTAAGCTCATTTGACCATTGTACAAGCACTGTCACCTCCTGTGTCCTCCTCCTCATAGATTGTAAGCTCCTGTGACCATTGTACGAGCACTGTCACCTCCTGTGTCCTCCTCCTCATAGATTGTAAGCTCCTGTGACCATTGTACAAGCACTGTCACCTTCTGTCCCCTCCTCATAGATTGTAAGCTCTTCTGACCATTGTACAAACACTGTCACCTCATGTTTCCTCCTCCTCATAGACTGTAAGCTCCTGTGACCATTGTACAAGCACTGTCACCTCCTGTCCCCTCCTCCTCATAGATTGTAAGCTCTTGTGACCATTGTATAAGCACTGTCACCTCAAGTGTCTCCTCCTCCTTATAGATTGTAAGCTCATGTGACCATTGTACAAGCACTGTCACCTCCTGTGTCCTCCTCCTCATAGATCGTAAGCTCTTGTGACCATTGTACAATCACTTTCACCTCCTGTGTCCCCTCTTCATAGTTTTTAAGCTCCTGTGACAATTGTACAAGCACTATCACCTCCTGTGCCTCCTCCTCATAGATTGTAAGCTCCTGTGACCATTGCACAAGTACTGTCACCTCCTGTGCCTCCTCCTCATAGATTGTAAGCTCCTGTGGCCATTGTACAAGCACTGTCACCTCCTGTGTCCCCTCCTCCTCATAGATTGTAAGCTCTTGTGACCATTGTACAAGCACTGTCACCTCCTGTGTCCTCCTCCTCATAGATTGTAAGCTCTTGTGACCATTGTACAAGCACTGTCACCTGCTGTCCCCTCCTCCTCATAGATTGTAAGCTCCTGTGACCATTGTACAAGCACTGTCACCTCCTGTGTCGTCCTCCTCATAGATTGTAAGCTCCTGTGACCATTGTACAAGCACTGTCACCTCCTGTCCCCTCCTCCTCATAGATTGTAAGCTCTTGTGACCATTGTACAAGCACTGTCACCTCCTATCCCCTCCTTATAGATTCTAAGCTCCTGTGACCATTGTACAAGCACTGTCACCTTCTATCTCCTCCTCCTCATAGATTCTAAGCTCCTGTGACCATTTTACAAGCACTGTAACCTCCTTTCCCCTCCTCCTCATAGATTGTAAGCTCCTGTGACCATTGTACAAGCACTGTCACATCCTGTGTCCCCTCCTCCTTATAGATTGTAAGCTCCTGTGACCATTGTACAAGCACTGTCACCTCCTGTATCCTCCTCCTCATAGATTGTAAGCTCCTGTGACCATTGTACAAGCACTGTCACATCCTGTCTCCCTTCCTCCTTATAGATTGTAAGCTTCTGTGACCATTGTACAAGCACTGTCACCTCCTGTGCCCCCTCCTCATAGATTGTAAGCTCCTGTGACCATTGTACAAGCACTGTCAACTCCTGTTCCCCCTCCTTCTCATAGATTGTAAGCTCCTGTGACCATTGTACAAGCACTGTCACCTCCTCTGTCTCCTCCTCATAGATTGTAAGCTCCTGTGACCATTGTACAAGCACTATCACCTCCTGTGTCCCCTCCTCCTCATAGATTGTAAGCTCTTGTGACCATTGTACAAGCACTGTCACCTCCTGTGTCCTCCTCCTCATAGATTGTAAGCTCCTGTGACCATTGTACAAGCACTGTCACCTCCTGTATCCTCCTTCTCATAGATTGTAAGCTCCTGTGACCATTGTACAAGCACTGTCACCTCCTGTGTCCTCCTCCTCATAGATTGTAAACTCCTGTGACCATTTTACAAGCATTGTCACCTCCTGTGTCCTCTTCCTCATAGATTGTAAGCTCTTGTGACCATTGTACAAGCACTGTCACCTCCTGTGTCCCCTCCTCCTCATAGATTGTAAGCTCCTGTGACCATTGTACAAGCACTGTCACCTCCCGTGTCCCCTCCTCCTCATAGATTGTAAGCTCTTGTGACCATTGTACAAGCACTGTTACCTCCTGTGTCCCCTCCTCCTCATAGATTGTAAGCTCCTGTGACCATTGTACAAGCACTGTCACCTCCTGTGTCCCCTTCTCATAGACTGTAAGCTCTTGTGACCATTGTACAAGCACTGTCACCTCCTGTCCCCTCCTCCTCATAGATTGTAAGCTCCTGTGACCATTGTACAAGCACTGTCACCTCATGTGTCTCCTCCTCATAGATTGTAAGCTCTTGTGACCATTGTACAAGCACTGTCACCTCCTGTCTCCTCCTCATAGATTGTAAGCTCTTGTGACCATTGTACAAGCACTGTCACCTCCTGTCCCCTCCTCCTCATACATTGTAAGCTCTTGTGACCATTGAACAAGCACTGTCACCTCCTGTCCCCTCCTCCTCATAGATTGTAAGCTCTTGTGACCATTGTACAAGCACTGTCACCTCCTGTCCCCTCCTCCTCATAGATTGTAAGCTCTAGTGACCATTGTACAAGCACTGTCACCTCCTGTGTCGTCCTCCTCATAGATTGTAAGCTCTTGTGATCATTGTACAAGCACTGTCACCTCCTGTCCCCTCCTCCTCATAGATTGTAAGCTCTTGTGACCATTGTACAAGCACTGTCACCTCCTGTGTCCCCTTCTTATAGATTGTAAGCTCTAGTGACCATTGTACAAGCACTGTCACCTCCTGTCCCCTCCTCATAGATTGTAAGCTCCTGTGACCATTGTACAAGCACTGTCACCTCCTGTGTCCTCCTCCTCATAGATTGTAAGCTCCTGTGACCATTATACAAGCACTGTAACCTCCTGTCCCCTCCTTCTCATAGAGTGTAAGCTCCTATGACCACTGTACAAGCACTGTCGCCTCCTGTGTCCTCCTCCTCATAGAGTGTAAGCTCTTGTGACCATTGCACAAGCACTTTCACCTCCTGTATCCTCCTCCTCATAGATTGTAAGCTCCTGTGACCACTATTCAAGCACTGTCACCTCCTGTGTCCTCCTCCTCATAGATTGTAAGCTCCTGTGACCATTGTACAAGCACTGTCACCTCCTGTGCCCCCTCCTCTTCATAGATTGTAAGCTCCTGTGACCATTGTACAAGCACTGTCACCTCCCGTGTCCCCTCCTCCTCATAGATTGTAAGCTCTTGTGACCATTGTACATGCACTGTTACCTCCTGTGTCCCCTCCTCCTCATAGATTGTAAGCTCCTGTGACCATTGTACAAGCACTGTCACCTCCTGTGTCCCCTTCTCATAGACTGTAAGCTCTTGTGACCATTGTACAAGCACTGTCACCTCCTGTCCCCTCCTCCTCATAGATTGTAAGCTCCTGAGACCATTGTACAAGCACTGTCACCTCATGTGTCTCCTCCTCATAGATTGTAAGCTCTTGTGACCATTGTACAAGCACTGTCACCTCCTGTCTCCTCCTCATAGATTGTAAGCTCTTGTGACCATTGTACAAGCACTGTCACCTCCTGTCCCCTCCTCCTCATAGATTGTAAGCTCTTGTGACCATTGAACAAGCACTGTCACCTCCTGTCCCCTCCTCCTCATAGATTTTAAGCTCTTGTGACCATTGTACAAGCACTGTCACCTCCTGTCCCCTCCTCCTCATAGATTGTAAGCTCTAGTGACCATTGTACAAGCACTGTCACCTCCTGTGTCGTCCTCCTCATAGATTGTAAGCTCCTGTGATCATTGTACAAGCACTGTCACCTCCTGTCCCCTCCTCCTCATAGATTGTAAGCTCTTGTGACCATTGTACAAGCACTGTCACCTCCTGTGTCCCCTTCTTATAGATTGTAAGCTCTAGTGACCATTGTACAAGCACTGTCACCTCCTGTCCCCTCCTCATAGATTGTAAGCTCCTGTGACCATTGTACAAGCACTGTCACCTCCTGTGTCCCCTTCTCATAGACTGTAAGCTCTTGTGACCATTGTACAAGCACTGTCACCTCCTGTCCCCTCCTCCTCATAGATTGTAAGCTCCTGTGACCATTGTACAAGCACTGTCACCTCATGTGTCTCCTCCTCATAGATTGTAAGCTCTTGTGACCATTGTACAAGCACTGTCACCTCCTGTCTCCTCCTCATAGATTGTAAGCTCTTGTGACCATTGTACAAGCACTGTCACCTCCTGTCCCCTCCTCCTCATAGATTGTAAGCTCTTGTGACCATTGAACAAGCACTGTCACCTCCTGTCCCCTCCTCCTCATAGATTGTAAGCTCTTGTGACCATTGTACAAGCACTGTCACCTCCTGTCCCCTCCTCCTCATAGATTGTAAGCTCTAGTGACCATTGTACAAGCACTGTCACCTCCTGTGTCGTCCTCCTCATAGATTGTAAGCTCCTGTGATCATTGTACAAGCACTGTCACCTCCTGTCCCCTCCTCCTCATAGATTGTAAGCTCCTGTGACCATTGTACAAGCACTGTCACCTCCTGTGTCCTCCTCCTCATAGATTGTAAGCTCCTGTGACCATTTTACAAGCACTGTAACCTCCTGTCCCCTCCTTCTCATAGATTGTAAGCTCCTATGACCACTGTACAAGCACTGTCGCCTCCTGTGTCCTCCTCCTCATAGAGTGTAAGCTCTTGTGACCATTGCACAAGCACTTTCACCTCCTGTATCCTCCTCCTCATAGATTGTAAGCTCCTGTGACCACTATTCAAGCACTGTCACCTCCTGTGTCCCCCTCCTCATAGATTGTAAGCTCCTGTGACCATTTTACAAGCAGTCACCTCCTGTCCCCTCCTCCTCATAGATTGTAAGCTCCTGTGACCATTGTACAAGCACTGTCACCTCACGTGTCCTCCTCCTCATAGATTGTAAGCTCTTGTGACCATTGTACAAGCAATTCCTATGGTATCTCTATTATTGCTGTGTAGTGTTTGTACTGCACTGTGGAATACGACAGCGCTATAGAAACAAATATTTCTTCTTCCTGTACAGAAGATAGAGGTCACCATTCCGGCACATGACAGTCCGCTCGCTGCTATCACCTTCAATTCATTGGGGACCAAGCTGGCCAGTGCGTCAGAGAAGGTGAGTGAGTGCTAAGGGGTCCGGGTCCAGGAGAGCGCCCTCCCATCTGACCCCGCTCTCATTACAGGGCACAGTAATCCGTGTGTTCTCCATTCCGGAGGGGCAGAGACTGTATGAGTTCAGAAGAGGAATGAAGAGGTAAGAAACATTCATTCAAGGTTTTAGCCAAACCGGCCCCCCACCACCCAGTGTCATCATACACTGCAAGTATCCTGGAAGCCTCGCCCGTTTGAATCCGCCTGGATATAGTAGGAGGCTCAGGCCAGCAGTGGGTGGAGGGAGGGAGCTGCCGGATGGAAGGGAGAGAAGGCAGATGCCGAGAGGAGGAGGGAGCTGCGGATGGAGGGAGCTGCGGATGGAGGGAGCTGCGGATGGAGGGTGGAGGAGGGAGCTGCCGGATGGAGGGGAGAGGAGGCAGATGCCGGGTGGAGGAGGGAATTGCCGGGTGGAGGAGGGAATTGCCGGGTGGAGGAGGGAGCTGCCGGGTGGAGCTGCCGGGTGTAGGAGGTTGCTGCCAGATGGAGGGTGGAGGAGGGAGCTGCCAGAGGGAGGGTGGAGGAGGGAGCTGCCAGAGGGAGGGTGGAGGAGGGAGCTGCCAGATGGAGGGTGGAGGAGGGAGCTGCCAGATGGAGGGTGGACGAGGGAGCTGCCAGATGGAGGGTGGACGAGGGAGCTGCCAGATGGAGGGTGGACGAGGGAGCTGCCAGATGGAGGGTGGACGAGGGAGCTGCCAGATGGAGGGTGGACGAGGGAGCTGCCAGATGGAGGGTGGACGAGGGAGCTGCCAGATGGAGGGTGGACGAGGGAGCTGCTGGGTGGGCTAGGGAGCTGCCGGGTGGAGGAGGGAGCTGCCGGGTGGAGGAGGGAGCTGCCGGGGGGAGAGAGCTGTCAGATGGAGGGTGGAGAAGGGAGCTGCCGGGTGGAGGAGGGTTCTGCCGGGTGGAGGAGGTTTCTGCCGGGTGGAGGAGGGTTCTGCCGGATGGAGGAGGGTTCTGCCGGATGGAGGAGGGTTCTGCCGGATGGAGGAGGGTTCTGTTCTGCCGGATGGAGGAGGGTTCTGTTCTGCCGGGTGGAGGAGGGAGCTGCCGGGTGGAAAAGGCAGCTGCCAGGAGGAGGGAGCTGTCAGATGGAGGGTGGAGGATGGAGCTGCCGGGTGGAGGAGGGAGCTGCCGGGTGGAGGAGGGAGCTGCCGGGTGGAGGAGGCAGCTGCCGGGTGGAGCTGCCGGGTGGAGCTGCCGGGTGGAGGAGGTTGCTGCCAGATGGAGGTTGGAGGAGGGAGCTGCCAGATGGAGGGTGGAGGAGGGAGCTGCCAGATGGAGGGTGGAGGAGGGAGCTGCCAGAGGGAGGGTGGAGGAGGGAGCTGCCAGATGGAGGGTGGAGGAGGGAGCTGCCAGATGGAGGGTGGACGAGGGAGCTGCCAGATGGAGGGTGGATGAGGGAGCTGCCAGATGGAGGGTGGACGAGGGAGCTGCTGGGTGGGCTAGGGAGCTGCCGGGTGGAGGAGGGAGCTGCCGGGTGGAGGAGGGAGCTGCCAGGGGGAGAGAGCTGTCAGATGGAGGGTGGAGAAGGGAGCTGCCGGGTGGAGGAGGGTTCTGCCGGGTGGAGGAGGTTTCTGCCGGGTGGAGGAGGGTTCTGCCGGATGGAGGAGGGTTCTGTTCTGCCGGATGGAGGAGGGTTCTGTTCTGCCGGATGGAGGAGGGGTCTGTTCTGCCGGATGGAGGAGGGTTCTGTTCTGCCGGGTGGAGGAGGGTTCTGTTCTGCCGGGTGGAGGAGGGTTCTGTTCTGCCGGGTGGAGGAGGGTTCTGTTCTGCCGGGTGGAAGAGGGTTCTGTTCTGCCGGGTGGAGGAGGGTTCTGTTCTGCCGGGTGGAGGAGGGTTCTGTTCTGCCGGGTGGAGGAGGGTTCTGCCGGGTGGAGGAGGGAGCTGCCGGGTGGAGGAGGGAGCTTCCGGGTGGAGGAGGACGCTGGGTGGAAAAGGCAGCTGCCAGAAGGAGGGAGCTGTCAGATGGAGGGTGGAAGAGGGAGCTGCCTTGTGGAGGAGGGAGCTGCCGGGTGGAAAAGGCAGCTGCCAGGAGGAGGGAGCTGTCAGATGGAGGGTGGAGGATGGAGCTGCCGGGTGGAGGAGGGAGCTGCCGGGTGGAGGAGGGGGCTGCCTCGTGGAGGAGGGGGCTGTCTGGTGGAAAAGGCAACTGCCGGGAGGAGAGAGCTGTCAGATGGAGGGTGGAGGAGGGAGCTGCCGGGTGGAGGAGGGAGCTGCCGGGTGGAGGAGGGAGCTGCCGGGTGGAGGAGGCAACTGCCAGGAGGAGGGAGCTGTCAGATGGAGGGTGGAGGAGGGTTCTGCCGGATGGAGGAGGGTTCTGCCGGATGGAGGAGGGTTCTGCCGGATGGAGGAGGGTTCTGTTCTGCTGGATGGAGGAGGATTCTGTTCTGCCGGATGGAGGAGGGTTCTGTTCTGCCGGATGGAGGAGGGTTCTGTTCTGCCGGATGGAGGAGGGTTCTGTTCTGCCGAGTGGAGGAGGGTTCTGTTCTGCCGGGTGGAGGAGGGTTCTGTTCTGCCGGGTGGAGGAGGGAGCTGCCGGGTGGAGGAGGGAGCTGTCAGATGGAGGGTGGAGGAGGGAGCTGCTGGGTGGAAAAGGCAGCTGCCAGGAGGAGGGAGCTGTCAGATGGAGGGTGGAGGAGGGAGCTGCCGGGTGGAGGAGGGAGCTGCCGGGTGGAGGAGGGGGCTGCCTCGTGGAGGAGGGGGCTGTCTGGTGGAAAAGGCAACTGCCGGGAGGAGAGAGCTGTCAGATGGAGGGTGGAGGAGGGAGCTGCCGGGTGGAGGAGGGAGCTGCCGGGTGGAGGAGGGTGCTGCCGGGTGGAGGAGGGTGCTGCCGGGTGGAGGAGGGTGCTGCCGGATGGAGGAGGGTTCTGCCGGATGGAGGAGGGTTCTGCCGGATGGAGGAGGGTTCTGTTCTGCTGGATGGAGGAGGATTCTGTTCTGCCGGATGGAGGAGGGTTCTGTTCTGCCGGATGGAGGAGGGTTCTGTTCTGCCGAGTGGAGGAGGGTTCTGTTCTGCCGGGTGGAGGAGGGTTCTGTTCTGCCGGGTGGAGGAGGGAGCTGCCGGGTGGAGGAGGGAGCTGTCAGATGGAGGGTGGAGGAGGGAGCTGCCGGGTGGAGGAGGGAGCTGCTGGGTGGAAAAGGCAGCTGCCAGGAGGAGGGAGCTGTCAGATGGAGGGTGGAGGAGGGAGCTGCCGGGTGGAGGAGGGAGCTGCCGGGTGGAGGAGGGGGCTGCCTCGTGGAGGAGGGGGCTGTCTGGTGGAAAAGGCAACTGCCGGGAGGAGAGAGCTGTCAGATGGAGGGTGGAGGAGGGAGCTGCCGGGTGGAGGAGGGAGCTGCCGGGTGGAGGAGGGTGCTGCCGGGTGGAGGAGGGTGCTGCCGGATGGAGGAGGGTTCTGCCGGATGGAGGAGGGTTCTGCCGGATGGAGGAGGGTTCTGCCGGATGGAGGAGGGAGCTACCGGGTAGGATAGGGAGCTGCCACCTGAGTGAAGTTGGCCCCCCCACCTTGTTCAAATCAAACAAAATTGGTGTCAAACGTTTGTGCTACGTTTGTGCTGGTTTGTGCAGCAAAAATTTTCGTTTGTGCCGCTATCATTTTTAAGATTTTAATGAAAGTTTCCAGAGGTCATCAGAGGTCAACCAGCCCCCCCACATTGCCCAAACCAAACAAAGCTGGTGCCTAACAATTCTGCTACGTTTGTGCTGGTTTGTGCTGCTCAAATTTTTGTTTGTGCTGCTTTTGTTTTGAATATGTGAACAAAAAATGAAAGTTCAAAAGTTCAAGCAGCCCCCCCACATTAACCAAATCAAACAAAACTGGTGTCAAACGTTAGTGCTACGTTTGTGCTGGTTTGTGCAGCAAAAATTTTCGTTTGTGCCACTATCATTTTTAATATATTCATACTTTTTTCCAGAGGTCATCAGAGTTCATTTCTTCCAAAGTACAATGGGGCACATTTACTTACCCGGCCCATTCGCGATCCAGCGGCGCGTTCTCTGCACAGGATTCGGGTCCGGCTGGGATTTAAGATGGTAGTTCCTCCGCCGTCCACCAGGTGGCGCTGCAGCGCCGAAAATAATCTTAACGCCCCGGAATGCACCATCCCATAGAAGGTGAAGGTGAGCGCTCCCTAAGCGACACATTTTCGGTTTTTAAATGCGGCGGTTTTTCCGAATACGTCGGGTTTTCGTTCGGCCACGCCCCCCCGATTTCTGTCGCGCGCATGCCGGCCCCGATGCGCCACAATCCGATCGCGTGCGCCAAAAACCCGGGGCAATTCATGTACAAGCGGTGCAAATCGGAAATATTCGGGTAACACGTCGGGAAAACGCGAATCGGGCCCTTAGTAAATGACCCCCAATGTGTTTGCCAGCTCCCCCTGGTGATCAAACCAGGGAAGTGTCACTAGGTTTGTTTTTTACCAGTTCATCCTAAACTCCTTTAACCTATGTAAACACCTGAACATACCTTAAAAATGATGGCGGCACAAATGAAATTTTTTGCTGCACAAACCAGCACAAAAGTAGCACTAACGTTTGACACCAGTTTTGTTTGATTTGGTTAATGTGGGGGGGCTAGTTGAACTTTTGAACTTTCATTTTTTGTTCATTTATTCAAAACAAAAGCAGCACAAACAAAAATTTGAGCAGCACAAACCAGCACAAACGTAGCAGAATTGTTCGGCACCAGTTTGGTTTGGTTTGGGCAATGTGGGGGGGCTGGTTGACCTCTGATGACCTCTGGAAACTTTCATGAATATCTTAAAAATGATAGCGGCACAAACGAAAATTTCTGCTGCACAAACCAGCACAAACGTAGCACAAACGTTTGACACCAATTTTGTTTGATTTGGACGAGGTGGGGGGGCCAGCTTCACTCAGGTGGAGCTGCCTGGTGGACGAAGGTGCTGCCGGGTGGAAAAGGCAGCTGGAGGGAGCTGTCAGATGGAGGGTGGAGGAGGGGGCTGCCGGGTGGAGGAGGGGGTTGCCGGGTGGAAAAGGCAGCTGCCAGGAGGAGGGAGATGTCAGATGGAGGGTGGAGGAGGGAGCTGCCGGGTGGAGGAGGGAGCTGCCGGGTGGAGGAGGGAGCTGACTAGCAGGGCAGGAATTTGCCATCTGCTGGAGTTTGGAGAGTGATGACGCTACAATTCTACCAGATTAGATTTGTAGAAATGTTGATTTTTTTGTTTCTTTTAAGAATATGACGTTTATGTTATTTCTGATGAACCTCCTTACTTTTTGTTGCTGTTCATAGTTTCATAGTTTGTATGGTCGAAATAAGACACTTGTCCATCAAGTTTAACCAAGGAATTGAAGGAATTGGATGCGGAAGGGATTTAGGGGGAAACAATTCTATATCATATAACCTTCAATGTTATTTAGGGTTAAAAAGGCATCTAGACCCTTCTTGAAGCTCTCTGCTGTCCCCGCTGTGCTCTGCTCCTGAGCTCTCTGCTGTCCCTGCTGTGACCAGCGCCTGAGCTCTCTGCTGTCCCTGCTGTGACCAGCGCCTGAGCTCTCTACTGTCCCCGCTGTGCTCTGCTCCTGAGCTCTCTGCTGTCCCTGCTGTGCTCTGCTCCTGAGCTCTCTGCTGTCTCTGCTGTGCTCTGCTGCTGAGCTCTCTGCTGTGCTCTGCTCCTGAGCTCTCTGCTGTCCCTGCTGTGACCAGCGCCTGAGCTCGGCTATTCCACAGATTGACAGTTCCTGTCGCCTCTGGTGAATAAACCTTGATTTCTCCAAACGGAGACAGCCCCCACCCCCCTCGTCTTTTGATTTGATTTAATCTGAAACAACTTACCATTATATTTTTTGTAAGGACCATTCATATATTTATATAAGTTAATCATGTCCCCTCGTAGTCGTCTCTTTTCCAGACTAAATAAATCCAGTTGTTTTAATCTTTCCTCATAACTAAGACCCTCCATATATATAACTGAGACCCTCCATATATATAACTGAGACCCTCCATATATATATAACTGAGACCCTCTATATATATATATATAACTGAGACCCTCCATATATATAACTGAGACCCTCCATATATATATATATATATATATATATATATATATATATATATATAACTGAGACCCTCCATACATATAACTGAGACCCTCCATATATATAACTGAGACCCTCCATATGTATATATAACTGAGACCCTCCATATATATAACTGAGACCCTCCATATGTATATATAACTGAGACCCTCCATACATATAACTGAGACCCTCCATATGTATATATAACTGAGACCCTCCATATATATATAACTGAGACCCTCCATACATATAACTGAGACCCCCCCCATATATATATAACTGAGACCCTCCATATATATATAACTGAGACCCTCCATACATATAACTGAGACCCTCCATATATATAACTGAGACCCTCCATATGTATATATAACTGGGACCCTCCATATATATATATAACTGAGACCCTCCATACATATAACTGAGACCCTCCATATATATATAACTGAGACCCTCCATATATATATAACTGAGACCCTCCATATATATATATAACTGGGACCCTCCATATATATATAACTGAGACCCCCCATATATATATATAACTGAGACCCTCCATATGTATATATAACTGGGACCTTCCATATATATATATAACTGAGACCCTCCATACATATAACTGAGACCCTCCATATATATATAACTGACACCCTCCATATATATATAACTGAGACCCTCCATATATATATATAACTGGGACCCTCCATATATATATAACTGAGACCCCCCATATATATATATAACTGGGACCCTCCATATTGTAGGACAGCGGCTGGAAAGGTAATAGATGGCGTATATATTCCTTTCAGGTTACTTCCATACCTGGGGTAAAGGGTTAATGCACTGACCAGAGACTGCACAGCCCTAATTACCAGGTGCAGCTGGGAGAAGGGGTTTTATCCCAGAGCTGCATCCTGGGCTGGAGCTCTGTGTGAGAGACATTACTCTGGAAGGCTTGCCAGCCGTGTGTCACTAGCCGCTGTGAGTACGCTGCTTTGCTAGAGAGGGACCTGCTGATGTACAGGTAGTGCTCAGACGAGCCCGTTTTTGTTTCCCCGCTTTGTTTTATTTTACTTGCCTGTAAAGCTGCATTGTTTTGGCTGCCAATAAAAGCCGCAAGGAAACCGCATTTCTGCCGTCAAGCCTGTCTGTGTCTCTGGACTGTCACATTAAAACTGACCCCGCTACAATATGTATATAACTGAGACCCTCCATATGTATTTAACTGAGACCCTCCATATATATATATATAACTGAGACCCCCCATATATATATAACTGAGACCCTCCATATATATAACTGAGACCCCCCATATATATATAACTGAGACCCTCCATATATATATAACTGAGACCCTCCATATATATAACTGAGACCCTCCATATATATAACTGAGACCCTCCATATATATATAACTGATACCCTCCATACATATATATAACTGAGACCCTCCATATGTATATATATAACTGAGACCCTCCATATATATAACTGAGACCCTCCATATATATATAACTGAGACCCTCCATATATATATATATAACTGAGACCCTCCATATGTATTTAACTGAGACCCTCCATATGTATATAACTGAGACCCTCCATATATATATATAACTGAGACCCTCCATATATATATAACTGAGACCCCCCATATATATATATAACTGAGACCCTCCATATATATATAACTGAGACCCTCCATATATATATAACTGAGACCCCCCATATATATATAACTGAGACCCTCCATATATATAAAACTGAGACCCTCCATATATATAAAACTGAGACCCTCCATATATATATAACTGAGACCCTCCATATATATAACTGAGACCCTCCATATATATATATATAACTGAGACCCTCCATATATATATATAACTGAGACCCTCCATATATATATATAACTGAGACCCTCCATATATATATATAACTGAGACCCTCCATATATATATATAACTGAGACCCTCCATATATATATATATAACTGAGACCCTCCATATATATATATAACTGAGACCCTCCATATACACTCAGCGGCCACTTTATTAGGTACACCATGCCACTAACGGGTTGGACCCCCTTTTGCCTTCAGAACCGCCTCAATTCTTCGTGGCATAGATTCAACAAGGTGCTGGAAGCTCCTCAGAGATTTTGCTCCATAGTGACATGATGGCATCACACAGTTGCCGCAGATTTGTCGGCTGCACATCCATGATGCGAATCTCCCGTTCCACCACATCCCAAAGATGCTCTATTGGATTGAGATCTGGTGACTGTGGAGCCATTTGTGTCCAGTGACCTCATTGTCATGTTCAAGAAACCAGTCTGAGATGATTCCAGCTTTATGACATGGCGCATTATCCTGCTGAAAGTAGCCATCAGATGTTACAGGGGACATTGTGCTCATAAAGGGATGGACATGGTCAGCAACAACACCATGACACCACCACCACCAGCCTGAGCCACTAATACAAGGCAGGATGGATCCATGACACCACCACCACCAGCCTGAGCCGCTGATACAAGGCAGGATGGATCCATGACACCACCAGCCTGAGCCGCTGATACAAGGCAGGATGGATCCATGACACCACCACCACCAGCCTGACCCGCTGATACAAGGCAGGATGGATCCATGACACCACCAGCACCAGCCTGAGCCGCTGATACAAGGCAGGATGGATCCATGACACCAGCACCACCAGCCTGAGCCGCTGATACAAGGCAGGATGGATCCATGACACCACCACCACCAGCCTGACCCGCTGATACAAGGCAGGATGGATCCATGACACTACCACCACCAGCCTGAGCCGCTGATACAAGGCAGGATGGATCCATGACACCACCACCACCAGCCTGAGCCGCTGATACAAGGCAGGATGGATCCATGACACTACCACCACCAGCCTGAGCCGCTGATACAAGGCAGGATGGATCCATGACACCAGCACCACCAGCCTGAGCCGCTGATACAAGGCAGGATGGATCCATGACACCACCACCACCAGCCTGAGCCGCTGATACAAGGCAGGATGGATCCATGACACCACCACCACCAGCCTGAGCCGCTGATACAAGGCAGGATGGATCCATGACACCACCACCACCAGCCTGACCCGCTGATACAAGGCAGGATGGATCCATGACACCACCACCACCAGCCTGACCCGCTGATACAAGGCAGGATGGATCCATGACACCAGCACCACCAGCCTGAGCTGCTGATACAAGGCAGGATGGATCCATGACACCAGCACCACCAGCCTGAGCCGCTGATACAAGGCAGGATGGATCCATGACACCACCACCACCAGCCTGACCCGCTGATACAAGGCAGGATGGATCCATGACACCAGCACCACCAGCCTGAGCCGCTGATACAAGGCAGGATGGATCCATGACACCAGCACCACCAGCCTGACCCGCTGATACAAGGCAGGATGGATCCATGACACCACCACCACCAGCCTGAGCCGCTGATACAAGGCAGGATGGATCCATGACACCACCACCACCAGCCTGAGCCGCTGATACAAGGCAGGATGGATCCATGACACCACCACCACCAGCCTGAGCCGCTGATACAAGGCAGGATGGATCCATGACACCACCTCCACCAGCCTGACCCGCTGATACAAGGCAGGATGGATCCATGACACCACCACCACCAGCCTGAGCCGCTGATACAAGGCAGGATGGATCCATGACACCACCACCAGCCTGAGCCGCTGATACAAGGCAGGATGGATCCATGACACCACCACCACAAGCCTGACCTGCTGATACAAGGCAGGATGGATCCATGACACCACCACCACCAGCCTGACCCGCTGATACAAGGCAGGATGGATCCATGACACCACCAGCACCAGCCTGACCCGCTGATACAAGGCAGGATGGATCCATGACACCACCACCACCAGCCTGAGCCGCTGATACAAGGCAGGATGGATCCATGACACCACCAGCACCAGCCTGAGCCGCTGATACAAGGCAGGATGGATCCATGACACCACCACCAGCCTGAGCCGCTGATACAAGGCAGGATGGATCCATGACACCACCACCAGCCTGAGCCGCTGATACAAGGCAGGATGGATCCATGACACCACCACCACAAGCCTGACCTGCTGATACAAGGCAGGATGGATCCATGACACCACCACCACCAGCCTGACCCGCTGATACAAGGCAGGATGGATCCATGACACCACCACCACCAGCCTGAGCCGCTGATACAAGGCAGGATGGATCCATGACACCACCACCACCAGCCTGACCCGCTGATACAAGGCAGGATGGATCCATGACACCACCACCACCAGCCTGACCCGCTGATACAAGGCAGGATGGATCCATGACACCACCACCACCAGCCTGAACCGCTGATACAAGGCAGGATGGATCCATGACACCACCACCACCAGCCTGACCCGCTGATACAAGGCAGGATGGATCCATGACACCACCACCACCAGCCTGACCCGCTGATACAAGGCAGGATGGATCCATGACACCAGCACCACCAGCCTGAGCCGCTGATACAAGGCAGGATGGATCCATGACACCAGCACCACCAGCCTGAGCCGCTGATACAAGGCAGGATGGATCCATGACACCAGCACCACCAGCCTGACCCGCTGATACAAGGCAGGATGGATCCATGACACCACCACCACCAGCCTGACCCGCTGATACAAGGCAGGATGGATCCATGACACCACCACCACCAGCCTGACCCGCTGATACAAGGCAGGATGGATCCATGACACCACCACCACCAGCCTGACCCGCTGATACAAGGCAGGATGGATCCATGACACCACCACCACCAGCCTGACCCGCTGATACAAGGCAGGATGGATCCATGCTTTCATGTTGTCTGACCCTACCATCCGAATGTCGCAGCAGAAATCGAGACTCATCAGACCAGGCAACGTTTTTCCAATCTTCTACTGTCCAATTTCGATGAGCTTGTGCAAATTGTAGCCTCAGTTTCCTGTTCTTAGCTGAAAGGAGTGGCACCCGGTGTGGTCTTCTGCTGCTGTAGCCCATCTGCCTCAAAGTTGGACGTACTCTGCGTTCAGAGATGCTCTTCTGCCTACCTTGGTTGTAACGGGTGGCGATTTGAGTCACTGTTGCCTTTCTATCAGCTCGAACCAGTCTGCCCATTCTCCTCTGACCTCTGGCATCAACAAGGCATTTCCGCCCACAGAACTGCCGCTCACTGGATGTTTTTTCTTTTTCGGACCATTCTCTGTAAACCCTAGAGATGGTTGTGCGTGAAAATCCCAGTAGATCAGCAGTTTCTGAAATACTCAGACCAGCCCTTCTGGCACCAACAACCATGCCACGTTCAAAGGCCACAAATCACCTTTCTTCCCCATACTGATGCTCGGTTTGAACTGCAGGAGAATGTCTTGACCATGTCTACATGCCTAAATGCACTGCCGCCATGTGATTGGCTGATTAGAAATGAAGTGTTAACGAGTAGTTGGACAGCTGTACCTAATAAAGTGGCCGGTGAGTGTATATATATAACTGAGACCCTCCATACATATATAACTGAGACCCTCCGCACCCCTTATCATTTTTGTGGCTCTACGTTGTCCCCTCTCCAGCTCCAGCGCCTCCTTTTTATGGAGCGGTGCCCAGAAGTTGCATTTATGTGTCGATAAAGCGACGTCCATGAAATTAAGCTGTAAACCCAAAGATGGGCCCCCCGTCCCCCGCTAGTAATTGTCTTCTCTCCCGCTGCAGGTACGTGCACATCAGCTCCCTGGTTTTCAGTATGGACGCCCAGTTCCTGTGTGTGTCCAGTAACACGGAGACCGTTCACATCTTCAGATTAGAAAATGTACAGGACAGGTGAGGGCGGAGACAAGGGGGAGGTGCGGGCCCCAGGCGGGAGGTGGAAGCGGAGATGTGGGCCCCGGGCGGGAGGAGGAGGCGGAGATGCGGGCGCCCGGGCGGGAGGAGGAGGCGGAGATGCGGGCCCCGGGCGGGAGGAGGAGGCGGAGATGCAGGCCCCGGGCGGGAGGAGGAGGCGGAGATGCGGGCCCCGGGCGGGAGGAGGAGGCGGAGATGCGGGCCCCGGGCGGGAGGGAGGAGGCGGAGATGCGGACCCCGGGAGGAGGAGGCGGAGATGCGGACCCCGGGAGACGGAGGCAGAGACGTGGAAGTGCGGGCCCTGGGAGGGAGGGGGAGACCTGGTAGTGGTACTTTTCCTGTTGGTTACTTGTTGCCGGTTTTGTGACTTCTTCGTGTTGTTATTTTGCGCTGTAGATCGGAGGAGAACTCGTCGTGGAGCGGCTACATGGGTAAGATGTTCATGGCTGCTTCCACCTACCTCCCCACTCAGGTGTCGGACATGATGAACCAGGACCGCGCCTTTGCCACCGTGCGCCTCAGCTTCCAGGGGCATAGAAACGCCTGCACGCTGGTGACGTAAGTGTCTCGTCCTGGTCCGGATTCTGCGCCTCGCATGTCGCCGCTGACATCTCCCTTTGGTCTCAGGATACAGAAGCTGCCGCGGCTCCTGGTCTCTTCCTCCAGTGGACACCTCTACATCTACAATCTGGACCCCCAAGATGGCGGCGAGTGCGTCCTCATACACAAACACAGGTAGCACGGGGGTCCGGCTCAGTCTGCGGCCTGTAGTTTTATCCATTCATTGTCTGGTTTTGGGGTCTTTACTATTATTCGTTTTCTCGTGTACTGTCTTCATGTCTGGGGTCCGTGCCGCCATTGGTTGCTGTAAAGCTCCTCCTCTTGGGTCATGTGACCGCTTGCCTCTTCTCATTGCAGCCTCCTAGGTCAGGCAGATGGGGGCAGGGATGGTGACATGGAAGCTTCTCCTCCTCTCCCGGTGTCGTATGCAGCCACTGTTGCCCGGCCCAGCAGCGTCCCCTCCACCTCTACAGTGATAGGTGAGACACTCGGCCGGTTAGATTTGGGTACACCCCATCTTGCACACTGTGACATTAACTATTTGTTCCCCAGGGTACTCAGAAGACGGAGGCGCCCTGCGGGGGGAGCTGCTCCCAGAACACGAGTTTGCAGTGGGCCCAGTGCAGCTGGATGATGAGAAGGAGTTCCCTCCAGTGAGCATCCAGGGTCCCTGAGAGCCGGCGGCTGGGGGTGGGGGGCACATCAGGCTTTTCGGAATGTGCCTTGTGAACGCAGTGGGGTGACCCCTGGGTTTCAAGACTGTAGACCTACAAGTATTAGCATGCCTCATTGGTGCTCAAGGTAGGACTTAAAACAATTGGGGTCCTGAGGACCATGTGGTGGCCAATTGCTGGGAGGTGGCAATACCTGCATTGTAGGGAAGGGTTAATATCCTGATATTACATGAGTGCTGCATAATCTCTATATAATGTTACAGGAGGGATTGGCATTAGGCTCTGGGGTCGTTCCTTATATTACACCAGGATGATGAGTATTAGCCGTATCCAGGGGCAGGGGTGCTCCTTATATTACACCAGGATGATGAGTATTAGCCGTATCCAGGGGCAGGGGCGCTCCTTATATTACTCCGGGATGATGAGTATTAGCCGTATCCAGGGGCAGGGGTGCTCCTTATATTACACCAGGATGATGAGTATTAGCCATATAATTTAACTTGGGGCGGGGCACGTGGTTGGGGTGACATAGTATTAGGGTCTGGGGTGGGTATCAGTCTAGGAGTAAATTGTACTCTTCAGGGCCATGTCTCGGCAGGGCAGGGAGGCCTTTACTCTCTAGTGCTACCCTGGGGGGCCATGTCTCAGTGGGGGAGTCCTTTACTCTCCAATGGTGCCTTTGGGACCTTTTCTCAGCAGGAAGGGGAGGTCCTTACTTTCCAGTGCTGCCCCCGGGGCCCTGTCTCAGCAGGAAGGGGCGGTTTTTACTCTCCAGTGCTTCCCCCGGGGGCCCTGTCTCAGCAGGAAGGGGAGGTCTTTACTCTCCAGTGCTGCCCCCGGGGGCCCTGTCTCAGCAGGAAAGGGGCGGCCTTTACTCACCACTGCTGCCCCCGGGGGCCCTGTCTCAGCAGGAAGGGGCGGCCTTTACTCTCCAGTGCTGCCCCAGGGGGCCCTATCTCAGCAGGGAGGGACGGTCTTTACTCTCCAGTGCTGCCCCCGGGGGCCCTGTCTCAGCAGGAAGGGGCGGCCTTTACTCACCAGTGCTGCCCCAGGGGCCCTGTCTCAGCAGGAAGGGGCGGCCTTTACTCACCAGTGCTGCCCCAGGGGCCCTGTCTCAGCATGGAGGGACGGTCTTTACTCTCCAGTGCTGCCCCTGGGGGCCCTGTCTCAGCAGGGAGGGACGGTCTTTACTCTCCACTGCTGCCCCGGGGCCATGTCTCAGCAGGAAGCGGCGGCCTTTACTCTCCAGTGCTGCCCCCGGGGGCCCCGTCTCAGCAGGGAGGGGGGTCTGTATATGCTCACCTGTGGTGCACCGGCGAATAAGGCGCTTCTCTTTTGATTTTGGTAGATAAGTTTGTACCGTGGAGGTCAAAGAGACGATCGGCGGTGACCAGATGCCCCCAAAGCTGCAGTGGGTGAGGTCACAGGTCAGGGGTGAGGGGGAGGTCACTGAAGCCACTGTCAACGCACAGTTTTCACAATGGATTCTGTATTTAAATATTTTACATAATTATTAAATTCTGCAAACAACAAATTTTGCGTTGATTAGAAACTGTTAATGTGGTCCACAGCGGCAGGCGGCAAGGTCTGGCCTACAGCAGGGGGCGGCCGACGGGTCCTGGGAATAGTCCGCTCTGGAGATGTTGTCTGTGCGGACGCTTTCATAAAGGTCAGCCATTGCCTGGGAAATGAGAGGAAGAAGCCGCTTGTACTCCTCGCTGCCTCTGGATACAGGAACCCCCTCCTCAGGGTCCGCATGGAGGTCGAATAGCAAAGGGGGGTAATGGTGTTGGGGTAATCCTGTGCTCCCGTCACAGGCCAAAGCACCACCTGCCAAAATATAACCAGGAATGCTTCATACAGGAGATGCTGTTAAATCTGTAGCAAACGCGAAAGAGGAGCGGCTAGCCTCAACAGAAGTGGGGAGGGGCAAGAGGAAGAGGAAGAGGAACGGCTAGCCTCAACAGAAGTGGGGAGGGGCAAGAGGAAGAGGAAGAGGAACGGCTAGCCTCAACAGAAGTGGGGAGGGGCAAGAGGAAGAGGAGCGGCTAGCCTCAACAGAAGTGGGGAGGGGCAAGAGGAAGAGGAGCGGCTAGCCTCAACAGAAGTGGGGAGGGGCAAGAGGAAGAGGAGCGGCTAGCCTCAACAGAAGTGGGGAGGGGCAAGAGGAAGAGGAGCGGCTAGCCTCAACAGAAGTGGGGAGGGGCAAGAGGAAGAGGAGCGGCTAGCCTCAACAGAAGTGGGGAGGGGCAAGAGGAAGAGGAGCAGCTAGCCTCAACAGAAGTGGGGAGGGGCAAGAGGAAGAGGAGCGGCTAGACTCAACGGAAGTGGGGGGGACAAGAGGAAGAGGAGAGGATAGGGGGCAGGGGCGGAATAGGAAAAGCTAGCCTTGAGGGTATGGGGGGCAGGGAGGAAGAGAAGAGGTTAGCCTCAAGGGAATGGGGGGAGGAATAAGAAAAACTAGCCTCGAGGGAATGTGGGGGGGGGGAAGGGAAGTTAGCCACGAGGGAATGGGGGGGAAGCTAGCCGCGAGGAAATGGGGGGGGGGAAGATAGCCGCGAGGGAATGGTGGGGGAAGCTAGCCGTGAGGGAATTTGGGGGGGGGGAGGGGAAGCTAGCCGCAAGAGAATGGGGGGGAAGCTAGCCTCGAGGGAATGTGTGTGGGGGGGGAGGGGAAGCTAGCCGCGAGGGAATGGGGGGGGGGAAGCTAGCCGCGAGGGAATGGGGGGGGGGAAGCTAGCCTCGAGGGAATGTGGGGGGGGGGGGGAAGCTAGCCTCTAGGGAATGTGGGGGGGGGGGGAGGGGAAGCTAGCCGCGAGAGAATGGGGGGGAAGCTAGCCTCGAGGGAATGTGGGGGGGGAGGGGAATCTAGCCTCGAGGGAATGGGGGGGGGGAGCTAGCCTTGAGAGAATAGGGGGGGGGAGGAAAAGCTAGCCTCGAGGTAATAGGGGGTCAGAGGAAAAGCTAACCTCGAGGGAATGGGGGGGGGGGAAGCTAGCCGCGAGAGAATGGGGGAGAAGAAGAGGAGAGGCTAGCTGGGGCTGTATATAAAATAACTATGAGGGAGCTGTTTGGGATGATAAACTAGGGAAAAGGGAGACTTTTTGTTTCTGAATTTTTAATGCCACCACATGAGTTCACAGCAAAGGGGCCTAGTGGGGCCTGATCTCAGGATATGAAGCAGCCAGCAGCAGGATACAGGAATCGCTGGAGCTCATACCAGGGTCAGAAGTGCTCTCCTTATGGAGAGGTCTCCACTAGGGAATTCTGGGAAGTATGCAAATACGTTTTCCAAGGTGCTGAATGGAAAACATTGGGGCAGATTTATCAAGTGTCTGAAAGTCAGAATATTTCCAGTTGCCCATGGCAACCAATGACAGCTCCCCTTTAAAATATTCATGAGCACTGGTAAAATGAAAGCTGAGCTGTGATTGGTTGCCATGGGCAACTGGAAATATTCTGACTTTCAGACACTTGATAAATCTGCCCCATTGCCTCCTTTTGCTACCTTGAAGGCAGCAGCTCACACTAGTTATTCTCAGTAACTTTAAAGCATCATTAGAATTTAAGTTTTAATGATAAGAGATTTTATACTTGTAATTTCTGGGACAAGAGAAATGGTACATGACTAGAAGAGATGGGCGCTGATAGGGCGAAGGAGAATGCACTGGGCCTGATGGCTTATGTATGTGTATGCAATCAGCACCCGGTATCCTGCATTGCATACATACACATTATACATATACATAAATACATACGTACACATATACATACATACATACACACATATACATACATACATACACACATACACATACATACATACATATACATACATACACACATATACTTACATACATACATACATACACACATACACACATATACATACATACATACACACATACATACACTCACCGGCCACTTTATTAGGTACACCTGTCCAACTGCTCGTTAACACTTAATTTCTAATCAGCCAATCACATGCCGGCAGCTCAGTGCATTTAGACATGTAGACATGGTCAAGACAATCTCCTGCAGTTCAAACCGAGCATCAGTATGGAGAAGAAAGGTGATTTGTGGCCTTTGAACGTGGCATGGTTGTTGGTGCCAGAAGGGATTTTCACGCACAACCATCTCTAGGGTTTACAGAGAATGGTCCGAAAAAGAAAAAACATCCAGTGAGCGGCAGTTCTGTGGGCGGAAATGCCTTGTTGATGCCAGAGGTCAGAGGAGAATGGGCAGACTGGTTCGAGCTGATAGAAAGGCAACAGTGACTCAAATCGCCACCCGTTACAACCAAGGTAGGCAGAAGAGCATCTCTGAACGCAGAGTACGTCCAACTTTGAGGCAGATGGGCTACAGCAGCAGAAGACCACACTGGGTGCCACTCCTTTCAGCTAAGAACAGGAAACTGAGGCTACAATTTGCACAAGCTCATCGAAATTGGACAGTAGAAGATTGGAAAAACGTTGCCTGGTCTGATGAGTCTCGATTTCTGCTGCGACATTCGGATGGTAGGGTCAGAATTTGGTACAACAACATGAAAGCATGGATCCATCCTGCCTTGTATCAGCGGCTCAGGCTGGTGGTGGTGGTGTCATGGATCCATCCTGCCTTGTATCAGCGGCCCAGGCTGGTGGTGGTGGTGTCATGGATCCATCCTGCCTTGTATCAGCGGCTCAGGCTGGTGGTGGTGGTGTCATGGATCCATCCTGCCTTGTATCAGCGGCCCAGGCTGGTGGTGGTGGTGTCATGGATCCATCCTGCCTTGTATCAGCGGCTCAGGCTGGTGGTGGTGTCATGGATCCATCCTGCCTTGTATCAGCGGCTCAGGCTGGTGGTGGTGTCATGGATCCATCCTGCCTTGTATCAGCGGCTCAGGCTGGTGGTGCTGGTGTCATGGATCCATCCTGCCTTGTATCAGCGGGTCAGGCTGGTGGTGGTGGTGTCATGGATCCATCCTGCCTTGTATCAGCGGGTCAGGCTGGTGGTGGTGGTGTCATGGATCCATCCTGCCTTGTATCAGCGGGTCAGGCTGGTGGTGGTGGTGTCATGGATCCATCCTGCCTTGTATCAGCGGCTCAGGCTGCTGGTGGTGGTGTCATGGATCCATCCTGCCTTGTATCAGCGGCTCAGGCTGGTGGTGGTGGTGTCATGGATCCATCCTGCCTTGTATCAGCGGCTCAGGCTGGTGGTGGTGGTGTCATGGATCCATCCTGCCTTGTATCAGCGGGTCAGGCTGGTGGTGGGGGTGTCATGGATCCATCCTGCCTTGTATCAGCGGCTCAGGCTGGTGGTGGTGGTGTCATGGATCCATCCTGCCTTGTATCAGCGGCTCAGGCTGGTGGTGGGGGTGTCATGGATCCATCCTGCCTTGTATCAGCGGCTCAGGCTGGTGGTGCTGGTGTCATGGATCCATCCTGCCTTGTATCAGCGGCTCAGGCTGGTGGTGGTGGTGTCATGGATCCATCCTGCCTTGTATCAGCGGCTCAGGCTGGTGGTGGTGGTGTCATGGATCCATCCTGCCTTGTATCAGCGGCTCAGGCTGGTGGTGCTGGTGTCATGGATCCATCCTGCCTTGTATCAGCGGGTCAGGCTGGTGGTGCTGGTGTCATGGATCCATCCTGCCTTGTATCAGCGGCTCAGGCTGGTGGTGGTGGTGTCATGGATCCATCCTGCCTTGTATCAGCGGCTCAGGCTGGTGGTGGTGGTGTCATGGATCCATCCTGCCTTGTATCAGCGGCTCAGGCTGGTGGTGGTGGTGTCATGGATCCATCCTGCCTTGTATCAGCGGCTCAGGCTGGTGGTGCTGGTGTCATGGATCCATCCTGCCTTGTATCAGCGGCTCAGGCTGGTGGTGCTGGTGGTGTCATGGATCCATCCTGCCTTGTATCAGCGGCTCAGGCTGGTGGTGCTGGTGTCATGGATCCATCCTGCCTTGTATCAGCGGCTCAGGCTGGTGGTGGTGGTGTTATGGTGTTGTTGCTGCCCATGTCCATCCCTTTATGAGCACAATGTACCCTGTAACATCTGATGGCTACTTTCAGCAGGATAATGCGCCATGTCATAAAGCTGGAATCATCTCAGACTGGTTTCTTGAACATGACAATGAGGTCACTGGACACAAATGGCTCCACAGTCACCAGATCTCAATCCAATAGAGCATCTTTGGGATGTGGTGGAACGGGAGATTCGCATCATGGATGTGCAGCCGACAAATCTGCGGCAACTGTGTGATGCCATCATGTCAATATGGACCAGAATCTCTGAGGAGCTTCCAGCACCTTGTTGTATCTATGCCACGAAGAATTGAGGCAGTTCTGAAGGCAAAAGGGGGTCCAACCCGTTACTAGCATGATGTACCTAATAAAGTAGAGGGCGAGCAGAATGATTGGCTGTGTATAAGGGGTTGTGGCCGAGCCCACCATGTCCCTCCCCCGCTACATGCTGCCTCATACCCATAATGTAGAGTGGAATGCTGGATCTCCTCCTCAGGGGTCAGGTGGGTGCAGTACTTACCTGTGGTGTAGAAGGCCTTGTAGTGCCCCAATCTTACAGCCTCTATGTCTCCAATCCTTCCACCTGCTCCACTGTTGGGGTGATACATGATCTAAGAAAGGAAACAAAGACATGGGATGATATGTATGGTGGACTCCAGCCTATCAGGAGTAACATTACCTGACACACCTCCAGCCTCTCAGCCAATCAGGAGTAACATTACCTGACACACCTCCAGCCAATCAGGAGTAACATTACCTGACACACCTCCAGCCTATCAGGAGTAACATTACCTGACACACCTCCAACCTCTCAGCCTATCAGGAGTAACATTACCTGACACACCTCCAACCTCTCAGCCTATCAGGAGTAACATTACCTGACACACCTCCAGCCTTCCAGCCTCTCAGGAGTAACATTACCTGACACACCTCCAGCCTCTCAGGAGTAACATTACCTGACACACCTCCAGCCTATCAGGAGTAACATTACCTGACACACCTCCAGCCTCTCAGGAGTAACATTACCTGACACATCTCCAGCCTCTCAGCCTATCAGGAGTAACATTACCTGACACACCTCCAGCCTATCAGGAGTAACATTACCTGACACACCTCCAGCCTCTCAGCCTATCAGGAGTAACATTGCCTGACACACCTCCAGCCTATCAGGAGTAACATTGCCTGACACACCTCCAGCCTCTCAGCCTATCAGGAGTAACATTGCCTGACACACCTCCAGCCTATCAGGAGTAACATTGCCTGACACACCTCCAGCCTCTCAGCCTATCAGGAGTAACATTGCCTGACACACCTCCAGCCTCTCAGCCTATCAGGAGTAACATTGCCAGACACACCTCCAGCCTCTCAGGAGTAACATTACCTGACACACCTCCAGCCTATCAGGAGTAACATTACCTGACACACCTCCAGCCTCTAAGCCTATCAGGAGTAACATTGCCTGACACACCTCCAGCCTATCAGGAGTAACATTGCCTGACACACCTCCAGCCTCTCAGGAGTAACATTACCTGACACACCTCCAGCCTTTCAGGAGTAACATTGCCTGACACACCTCCAGCCTATCAGGAGTAACATTGCCTGACACACCTCCAGCCTATCAGGAGTAACATTGCCTGACACACCTCCAGCCTATCAGGAGTAACATTGCCTGACACACCTCCAGCCTCTCAGGAGTAACATTACCTGACACACCTCCAGCCTATCAGGAGTAACATTACCTGACACACCTCCAGCCTCTAAGCCTATCAGGAGTAACATTGCCTGACACACCTCCAGCCTCTCAGGAGTAACATTACCTGACACACCTCCAGCCTCTCAGGAGTAACATTACCTGACACACCTCCAGCCTTTCAGGAGTAACATTACCTGACACACCTCCAGCCTATCAGGAGTAACATTGCCTGACACACCTCCAGCCTATCAGGAGTAACATTGCCTGACACACCTCCAGCCTATCAGGAGTAACATTGCCTGACACACCTCCAGCCTATCAGGAGTAACATTGCCTGACACACCTCCAGCCTATCAGGAGTAACATTGCCTGACACACCTCCAGCCTCTCAGGAGTAACATTACCTGACACACCTCCAGCCTTTCAGGAGTAACATTACCTGACACACCTCCAGCCTATCAGGAGTAACATTACCTGACACACCTCCAGCCTCTCAGGAGTAACATTACCTGACACATCTCCAGCCTCTCAGCCTATCAGGAGTAACATTACCTGACACACCTCCAGCCTATCAGGAGTAACATTACCTGACACACCTCCAGCCTCTCAGCCTATCAGGAGTAACATTGCCTGACACACCTCCAGCCTATCAGGAGTAACATTGCCTGACACACCTCCAGCCTCTCAGCCTATCAGGAGTAACATTGCCTGACACACCTCCAGCCTCTCAGCCTATCAGGAGTAACATTGCCAGACACACCTCCAGCCTCTCAGGAGTAACATTACCTGACACACCTCCAGCCTATCAGGAGTAACATTACCTGACACACCTCCAGCCTATCAGGAGTAACATTGCCTGACACACCTCCAGCCTCTCAGGAGTAACATTACCTGACACACCTCCAGCCTTTCAGGAGTACCATTACCTGACACACCTCCAGCCTATCAGGAGTAACATTGCCTGACACACCTCCAGCCTATCAGGAGTAACATTGCCTGACACACCTGCAGCCTATCAGGAGTAACATTGCCTGACACACCTCCAGCCTATCAGGAGTAACATTGCCTGACACACCTCCAGCCTATCAGGAGTAACATTGCCTGACACACCTCCAGCCTCTCAGCCTATCAGGAGTAACATTACCTGACACACCTCCAGCCTCTCAGGAGTAACATTACCTGACACACCTCCAGCCTCTCAGGAGTAACATTACCTGACACACCTCCAGCCTATCAGGAGTAACATTACCTGACACACCTCCAGCCTATCAGGAGTAACATTACCTGACACACCTCCAGCCTATCAGGAGTAACATTGCCTGACACACCTCCAGCCTATCAGAAGTAACATTACCTGACACACCTCCAACCTCTCAGCCTATCAGGAGTAACATTACCTGACACCTCCAGCCTCTCAGCCTATCAGGAGTAACATTACCTGACACCTCCAGCCTCTCAGCCTATCAGGAGTAACATTACCTGACACACCTCCAGCATTCAGTTCTTCCCTGGGTCGGGCGATGTCTGGTGCCTCGGGTATTGGTTATATTTATTTCCTCTGAAAAGCGACGCTGAATTACGGAGAAAATTTATGGAAAAAGAAACTGCAGCTGTTTTGTGTGTGAACAGCGGCTTATTCCCAATGGAGCCTTTAGTTGGAAAAATCTTCATGGACTGAAGGAAAACGTATTTTATAAAACGCAGGATACAAGCGGATGGAAGAATCTCTGGGGTCAGCACTCACCCGCTGTGTGACCAGGGACCCTCCACGCAGGATACAAGCGGATGGAAGGATCTCTGGGGTCAGCACTCACCCGCTGTGTGACCAGGGACCCTCCACGCAGGATACAAGCGGATGGAAGGATCTCTGGGGTCAGCACTCACCCGCTGTGTGACCAGGGACCCTCCACGTAGGATACAAGCGGATGGAAGGATCTCTGGGGTCAGCACTCACCCGCTGTGTGACCAGGGACCCTCCACGCAGGATACAAGCGGATGGAAGGATCTCTGGGGTCAGCACTCACCCGCTGTGTGACCAGGGACCCTCCACGTAGGATACAAGCGGATGGAAGGATCTCTGGGGTCAGCACTCACCCGCTGTGTGACCAGGGACCCTCCACGTAGGATACAAGCGGATGGAAGGATCTCTGGGGTCAGCACTCACCCGCTGTGTGACCAGAGACCCTCCACGCAGGATACAAGCGGATGGAAGGATCTCTGGGGTCAGCACTCACTCGCTGTGTGACCAGGGACCCTCCACGCAAGATACAAGCGGATGGAAGGATCTCTGGGGTCAGCACTCACCCGCTGTGTGACCAGGGACCCTCCACACAGGATACAAGCGGATGGAAGGATATCCGGGGTCAGCACTCACCCGCTGTGTGACCAGGGACCCTCCACGTAGGATACAAGCGGATGGAAGGATATCCGGGGTCAGCACTCACCCGCTGTGTGACCAGGGACCCTCCACGTAGGATACAAGCGGATGGAAGGATCTCTGGGGTCAGCACTCACCCGCTGTGTGACCAGGGACCCTCCACGCAGGATACAAGCGGATGGAAGGATCTCTGGGGTCAGCACTCACCCGCTGTGTGACCAGGGACCCTCCACGTAGGATACAAGCGGATGGAAGGATCTCTGGGGTCAGCACTCACCCGCTGTGTGACCAGGGACCCTCCACGCAGGATACAAGCGGATGGAAGGATCTCTGGGGTCAGCACTCACCCGCTGTGTGACCAGGGACCCTCCACGTAGGATACAAGCGGATGGAAGGATCTCTGGGGTCAGCACTCACCCGCTGTGTGACCAGGGACCCTCCACGTAGGATACAAGCGGATGGAAGGATCTCTGGGGTCAGCACTCACCCGCTGTGTGACCAGAGACCCTCCACGCAGGATACAAGCGGATGGAAGGATCTCTGGGGTCAGCACTCACTCGCTGTGTGACCAGGGACCCTCCACGTAGGATACAAGCGGATGGAAGGATCTCTGGGGTCAGCACTCACCCGCTGTGTGACCAGGGACCCTCCACACAGGATACAAGCGGATGGAAGGATATCCGGGGTCAGCACTCACTCGCTGTGTGACCAGGGACCCTCCACGCAGGATACAAGCGGATGGAAGGATCTCTGGGGTCAGCACTCACCCGCTGTGTGACCAGAGACCCTCCACGCAGGATACAAGCGGATGGAAGGATCTCTGGGGTCAGCACTCACCCGCTGTGTGACCAGGGACCCTCCACGCAGGATACAAGCGGATGGAAGGATCTCTGGGGTCAGCACTCACCCGCTGTGTGACCAGAGACCCTCCACGCAAGATACAAGCGGATGGAAGGATCTCTGGGGTCAGCACTCACCCGCTGTGTGACCAGGGACCCTCCACGCAGGATACAAGCGGATGGAAGGATATCCGGGGTCAGGACTCACTCGCTGTGTGACCAGGGACCCTCCACGCAGGATACAAGCGAATGGAAGGATCTCTGGGGTCAGCACTCACCCGCTGTGTGACCAGGGACCCTCCACGTAGGATACAAGCGGATGGAAGGATCTCTGGGGTCAGCACTCACCCGCTGTGTGACCAGAGACCCTCCACGCAGGATACAAGCGGATGGAAGGATATCCGGAGTCAGGACTCACCCGCTGTGTGACCAGGGACCCTCCACGTAGGATACAAGCGGATGGAAGGATATCCGGGGTCAGCACTCACTCGCTGTGTGACCAGGGACCCTCCACGCAGGATACAAGCGGATGGAAGGATATCCGGGGTCAGCACTCACTCGCTGTGTGACCAGGGACCCTCCACGCAGGATACAAGCGGATGGAAGGATCTCTGGGGTCAGCACTCACCCGCTGTGTGACCAGAGACCCTCCACGCAGGATACAAGCGGATGGAAGGATATCCGGAGTCAGCACTCACCCGCTGTGTGACCAGAGACCCTCCACGCAGGATACAAGCGGATGGAAGGATCTCCAGAGTCAGGACTCACCCGCTGTGTGACCAGGGACCCTCCACGTAGGATACAAGCGGATGGAAGGATCTCTGGGGTCAGCACTCACCCGCTGTGTGACCAGGGACCCTCCACGTAGGATACAAGCGGATGGAAGGATCTCCGGGGTCAGGACTCACCCGCTGTGTGACCAGGGACCCTCCACGCAGGATACAATCGGATGGAAGGATCTCTGGGGTCAGCACTCACCCGCTGTGTGACCAGGGACCCTCCACGTAGGATACAAGCGGATGGAAGGATATCCGGGGTCAGCACTCACCCGCTGTGTGACCAGAGACCCTCCACGCAAGATACAAGCGGATGGAAGGATATCCGGGGTCAGCACTCACTCGCTGTGTGACCAGGGACCCTCCACGCAGGATACAAGCGGATGGAAGGATCTCTGGGGTCAGCACTCACCCGCTGTGTGACCAGGGACCCTCCACGTAGGATACAAGCGGATGGAAGGATCTCCGGGGTCAGGACTCACCCGCTGTGTGACCAGAGACCCTCCACGCAGGATACAAGCGGATGGAAGGATCTCCAGAGTCAGGACTCACCCGCTGTGTGACCAGGGACCCTCCACGTAGGATACAAGCGGATGGAAGGATCTCTGGGGTCAGCACTCACCCGCTGTGTGACCAGAGACCCTCCACGCAAGATACAAGCGGATGGAAGGATCTTCGGGGTCAGGACTCACCCGCTGTGTGACCAGAGACCCTCCACGTAGGATACAAGCGGATGGAAGGATATCCGGGGTCAGCACTCACTCGCTGTGTGACCAGGGACCCTCCACGCAGGATACAAGCGGATGGAAGGATATCCGGAGTCAGGACTCACCCGCTGTGTGACCAGGGACCCTCCACACAGGATACAAGCGGATGGAAGGATCTCTGGGGTCAGCACTCACCCGCTGTGTGACCAGGGACCCTCCACGTAGGATACAAGCGGATGGAAGGATCTCCGGGGTCAGGACTCACCCGCTGTGTGACCAGAGACCCTCCACGCAGGATACAAGCGGATGGAAGGATCTCCAGAGTCAGGACTCACCCGCTGTGTGACCAGGGACCCTCCACGTAGGATACAAGCGGATGGAAGGATCTCTGGGGTCAGCACTCACCCGCTGTGTGACCAGAGACCCTCCACGTAGGATACAAGCGGATGGAAGGATATCCGGGGTCAGCACTCACTCACTGTGTGACCAGGGACCCTCCACGCAGGATACAAGCGGATGGAAGGATCTCTGGGTTCAGCACTCACCCGCTGTGTGACCAGAGACCCTCCACGTAGGATACAAGCGGATGGAAGGATATCCGGGGTCAGGACTCACCCGCTGTGTGACCAGGGACCCTCCACGTAGGATACAAGCGGATGGAAGTGCAACACCCTCGCCGATGCAATGGCGAGGTAGTGCTTGCGAATACGTCCCACTTGTAGGTAACACCACATTACACTACATGGTCCTGATAGGATCAAGGGGAAATTGCAGTGGTTAATCCTGCCTGGCAAGGCAGATGTTAATTTGTGATGTAATTATGTCAACCAATGTCTGTGTTACATCCTGTCTTTGTGCACTGAGAGGTAATTGGAGGAGCAGCCACCACCTGACCAAAGGGAGGTAATAAAACCTCTGGCCAGGAATGTTCTGGGGTCTTTCAGAGAGGATTCCAGTATGAGTTCTTAGAGAGAAATCTCTCTCAGGAGAGAGACCGGTCCTAGACAGGCCCTCTGGGTCTGCAGGACACAAGCAGAGAGTAGTTAGCTGAGCAGCAGCTCAGAGCCTCTAGCACACCAGACCAGTGCAGGAAGAGCCTAGCCCCTGCCTGAAGTGGAACAATAAGACTAGAGTTAGTGTAGTGAGGAAAAGGGGTATCATTCCTACCTTCAAGGGTGATACCTGAAGAGATCCAGGACCGAGCTGAAGCATCCTCTAAGGACACAGCTGCCTCCCAGCCTGCCCTTTACATCCAGGCTGGTGAAATACATCCTGTGGCTCCCTCCAAATACCTCTCCAGTACTCCACCTGTTAAAGGCACGTTTTCTGCAGTTCCTGCCGGTTGCAATAAACGAACTGTAAGTTGTTTTCTTCAACCTCTGCCTCCGTCTGGTCCCTGCTACTACCCCTGCCTACCTCACCGGCACCCTGTCCATCACCCAGAGACTCACACTCGGGACGTTAAGGGGTTGCCCCAGGGAGATCCGCTATAGCAGCCTCTCCCTCATCTTTTCTTGCCAACACCACCCTGCTGGAGACCTGCCAGGCTGTAGGACAGCTCTCCGGTTCCCCCGTACCAAGCACCGTGACAATAGCGTGCTTAGGCCGCAACCGCCAGCCACTCCGGTACCGCGGGCCCCGACTGTCTCCAGGCCTCACCTCAAGGGCTAGGCCCCGGTGGGGGATGTTGCAAGTGGCGTCACGAACAGGATATAGACTTCTGTGCCTTATCACGGCATTAAAGACTTTCCTTTATTATAAAAACTGTGCTGCCTAACCCTGCTGCCATCCGGGTTTAGGCCCAAGGACTTGTGTGTTTCTGGAATGAACTGTGTTATACTGCTGCCATGTGCTGTCGAGCGCCGCTCCAGCACTCCAGAGGTTAATCCTGGCAAGAACTGTACCAGCTCTGCTACATCCGGCGCTGCCGCGCCTGAAGATTTTTACCTCAGAAACTGTGGCGCAGCAAATAATTCAAGCCCGCCAAAACCTTCACTGGCGGGAAACCCAGATGACGCATCAAGCTCCACCCACGCGCGAATGGCGCGAACCCCGCCTCCTGTGGCGCAGGAAAAATTAGAGCCCGCCACAGCTCTTGGCGGGAAGGACTTGGACTCCTCCCACTGGCTAGAGGCGGACTTCCTGCCCCGCCTCAGAGAAACGCCAGAACTTGAGTGGATTTTGGACAGTGAGGACAGCACCATGTGGGGTCCTCCGCCCTTCCCTCCTGTGGAGCGTCCGGACTTTTACGAGGTCCTAGAGACTATGGTGGTGGTCTCTGCGCAGCCCGTCCGAAGACCCTCCGCTGGACATCGGCTGCACCGAGGATTGACTCGGGCCTTCGTCACCAGGACATGTTACCAAACGGTGACGCAGTACCAAATCCCACCCGGGCGGATCCTCGTCCCTATCCCGGCTACCATCCCGGTACCGCGGGCCCACGTGGAGGCGCCACGTGGGGAGGCCCCGACTCCTGTCGAGCCAACGCCTGGGCCTAGTGTTGCCGCTCCCCCTGCTCCGAGGCCTACTACTCCTGCTGCGCGGCCTGCTAGCCCCGCTGTGGTGATTCCTGATCCTCCGGTGGTTCCTGCTCCTGTTCCGGCACCTACCTGTCGCCCAAGGAGATCCGAGCCTGAACCGGAGCCACGAGCCCCAGCACCGAAACCTCCGCAGCCTCAAGGCCGAGGTGAGGCCGCCCGCCGGCGACTCCGAGACGCTGTCTCAGACCAGCGACGCCGAGAGAAGGAGGCCCAGCGGTATATGGCCGGCAGATCCACAGCGGGAGCTTGGGTCGAGAAGAATCGCACCACCGGCATGGTCCGGTTCTTCGACAAACGGAAGGGCTATGGCTTCGCCACCCAGGACTACACCGGACGGGAAGTATTTATACCCCGCCGGTCCGTCAAGAGGCCTGATCTGCCGGAGAGCCAGCACAACCTGAAGCCAGGCGAGTGCATTGAGTTCTCCCTGCAAGAGGGGCCCCGAGGACCTTGGGCGGCTGGTGTGATCCGGATCCCCGACTCCGATGAGGACCGTTACTTCCCGCAGGACGACTGGTATGAGGACGACGAGTGGCCGGAGTCTCCGAACACCTCTTCCTCCTCGGCTGCAAGTCCCCGGGCGGTGACCCACGTGAATGCCCCATCCACAGTAATTGTGAGTACGGGTCCCATTGCCATCCATGGGCCGGGCATGATACAGGGCGCCACCCCCACCGGCTCCCCTGCCGGGAGCATTGCCAGGTCCCGCGGCTCTTCTGTGGGAGAAGACATCCCGGCTAGCGAACCTTGTCCGGAGGTTCCGTCTAGGCACACATCCCCCCTTGCCGGTTACCAATGGGGTGATGACCCGGCCCCGGAAGAACCGGAGCTGGAAGGAGCCGCGGCTCGGCCGCCGGGCTCTGTTTATTTTTTCCTGGACCCCTCTGTGGTCCCTGGCTCAGTTGAGCCCCCGGCTGGAACAGCCGACACCCCGGGTGACAGCGCTCCTCCCCCTGCAGGTCCGGAGGATGTTGCTGCACCTGCAGTACCCGCTACTGCCACCGGGTGTCCCCAGCCGGCACCTACTCCCGCTGAGGATGGACAGGATTCCCTGCAGGAGCTGGATCCTGTCTTTGCTGAACCCAGCGATACTGACTAATCCCTGAAGGGCTGTAGCCCTCTCCAGGTACTTTGTACATATTGGGGCACATTTACTTACCCGGCCCATTCGCGATCCAGCGGCGCGTTCTCTGCACAGGATTCGGGTCCGGCTGGGATTTAAGATGGTAGTTCCTCCGCCGTCCACCAGGTGGCGCTGCAGCGCCGAAAATAATCTTAACGCCCCGGAATGCACCATCCCATAGAAGGTGAAGGTGAGCGCTCCCCAAGCGACACATTTTCGTTTTTTAAATGCGGCGGTTTTTCCGAATACGTCGGGTTTTCGTTCGGCCACGCCCCCCGATTTCTGTCGCGCGCATGCCGGCCCCGATGCGCCACAATCCGATCGCGTGCGCCAAAAACCCGGGGCAATTCATGTACAAGCGGCGCAAATCGGAAATATTCGGGTAACACGTCGGGAAAACGCGAATCGGGCCCTTAGTAAATGACCCCCATTGTGTATATTTATCTCCATTTGCCCCAAAGAGCCAGAGACTGTCCTGAGACTCTTACCCTTATTTATCTCAGTCAAGAGATTATACACTGTCATGTGCTATGATAGCACCCTTCCTCTGCCACAGCAGAGATTTCTTCAAAGGACTCTGTCCCTCTCCAAATAGAGGAGACCCTTTGATTCTTCATTGCACTTTTCCCCACATCAAGGGCTGTACCCAGAAGATGGACTTTGTCAGTAGAGACCTTCTGAGAGACTTTTGCCAACCTCCAGGAAAAGTTGCAATGTAATTTATTATCATTTTGCACTTAATGCCTTCCTTTTTAGGTATGGACATTCTGCTTGCACTTTTTATGCCTTTTCTTTGCAGGAAAAGAGACATTTGCTATCCTGCTACCCTGAGTAGCCTATCTATCTGTAACGTTATGTTATAAGATGTGTACCCATTGGGCTCCCAAGCCAATGCGAGTTTACCAAATGTTTGCACACTGTCAATATATGCCAGTAGTCTGCATTAACCCTTTCATAGGCTTTTCAGGTTGTAGTGTGGCTGTGTCGGACCGTCTTTTATGTAAAACACTGACCGCTACCTGATCCCTCAAACTGAGGTTTGCACGTGGGGGTAGTCCGTAAACTGCGGGTCTTTAGGGGACCGGGGGTGTTACACAGATAGCACCTGGATGCCACTCATACATGGGTAAGGTTGTCAGTCAGGAGGTACTCGTGTCGCATATGCTCATGCAATGCAGATAGACACCATATAATTGCCGCCAGGGAAGAAGCGTTGATCAAACAAATATACAGGCCTTGGTGCAAGGAGTGGATTACAGGACATGACACCACACCTTTCCTACTGTACAGTTCGGTTTAATGGCGTCAGCGACCAACTGTCATACAGCTATATTTTTGTCTTAGTCCGACACCAACCCAGGTGCCTGTCTCCAGGACCATGGGCGGTTTGTCCCTACACCTCACACAGCGTGCACTTCCCAGAAGTGCCCTTAGCCCCCTCTGTGCCCCAAACCATCGGTAGTCGAGCCGAGGGCGGCTCTTTCAATTGCCCCCGGGGTATGCAACACCCTCGCCGATGCAATGGCGAGGTAGTGCTTGCGAATACGTCCCACTTGTAGGTAACACCACATTACACTACATGGTCCTGATAGGATCAAGGGGAAATTGCAGTGGTTAATCCTGCCTGGCAAGGCAGATGTTAATTTGTGATGTAATTATGTCAACCAATGTCTGTGTTACATCCTGTCTCTGTGCACTGAGAGGTAATTGGAGGAGCAGCCACCACCTGACCAAAGGGAGGTAATAAAACCTCTGGCCAGGAATGTTCTGGGGTCTTTCAGAGAGGATTCCAGTATGAGTTCTTAGAGAGAAATCTCTCTCAGGAGAGAGACCGGTCCTAGACAGGCCCTCTGGGTCTGCAGGACACAAGCAGAGAGTAGTTAGCTGAGCAGCAGCTCAGAGCCTCTAGCACACCAGACCAGTGCAGGAAGAGCCTAGCCCCTGCCTGAAGTGGAACAATAAGACTAGAGTTAGTGTAGTGAGGAAAAGGGGTATCATTCCTACCTTCAAGGGTGATACCTGAAGAGATCCAGGACCGAGCTGAAGCATCCTCTAAGGACACAGCTGCCTCCCAGCCTGCCCTTTACATCCAGGCTGGTGAAATACATCCTGTGGCTCCCTCCAAATACCTCTCCAGTACTCCACCTGTTAAAGGCACGTTTTCTGCAGTTCCTGCCGGTTGCAATAAACGAACTGTAAGTTGTTTTCTTCAACCTCTGCCTCCGTCTGGTCCCTGCTACTACCCCTGCCTACCTCACCGGCACCCTGTCCATCACCCAGAGACTCACACTCGGGACGTTAAGGGGTTGCCCCAGGGAGATCCGCTATAGCAGCCTCTCCCTCATCTTTTCTTGCCAACACCACCCTGCTGGAGACCTGCCAGGCTGTAGGACAGCCCTCCGGTTCCCCCGTACCAAGCACCGTGACAATAGCGTGCTTAGGCCGCAACCGCCAGCCACTCCGGTACCGCGGGCCCCGACTGTCTCCAGGCCTCACCTCAAGGGCTAGGCCCCGGTGGGGGATGTTGCAGAAGGATCTCTGGGGTCAGCACTCACCCGCTGTGTGACCAGGGACACTCCACGTAGGATACAAGCGGATGGAAGGATATCCGGGGTCAGCACTCACCCGCTGTGTGACCAGGGACCCTCCACGCAGGATACAAGCGGATGGAAGGATATCCGGAGTCAGCACTCACCCGCTGTGTGACCAGGGACCCTCCACGTAGGATACAAGCGGATGGAAGGATCTCTGGGGTCAGGACTCACCCGCTGTGTGACCAGAGACCCTCCACGCAAGATACAAGCGGATGGAAGGATCTCTGGGGTCAGCACTCACCCGCTGTGTGACCAGAGACCCTCCACGCAAGATACAAGCGGATGGAAGGATATCCGGGGTCAGCACTCACTCGCTGTGTGACCAGGGACCCTCCATGCAGGATACAAGCGGATGGAAGGATATCTGGGGTCAGCACTCACCCGCTGTGTGACCAGGGACCCTCCACGCAGGATACAAGCGGATGGAAGGATATCCGGGGTCAGCACTCACTCGCTGTGTGACCAGGGACCCTCCACGCAGGATACAAGCGGATGGAAGGATATCCGGGGTCAGCACTCACTCGCTGTGTGACCAGGGACCCTCCACGCAGGATACAAGCGGATGGAAGGATCTCCAGAGTCAGGACTCACCCGCTGTGTGACCAGGGACCCTCCATGCAGGATACAAGCGGATGGAAGGATATCCGGGGGCAGGACTCACCCGCTGTGTGACCAGAGACCCTCCACGCAGGATACAAGCGGATGGAAGGATATCCGGGGTCAGCACTCACCCGCTGTGTGACCAGGGACCCTCCACGTAGGATACAAGCGGATGGAAGGATATCCGGGGTCAGGACTCACCCGCTGTGTGACCAGGGACCCTCCACGTAGGATACAAGCGGATGGAAGGATCTCTGGGGTCAGCACTCACCCGCTGTGTGACCAGGGACCCTCCACGTAGGATACAAGCGGATGGAAGGATCTCTGGGGTCAGCACTCACCCGCTGTGTGACCAGGGACCCTCCACGCAGGATACAAGCGGATGGAAGGATCTCTGGGGTCAGCACTCACCCGCTGTGTGACCAGGGACCCTCCACGCAGGATACAAGCGGATGGAAGGATCTCTGGGGTCAGCATTCACTCGCTGTGTGACCAGGGACCCTCCACGCAAGATACAAGCGGTTGGAAGGATCTCCGGGGTCAGGACTCACCCGCTGTGTGACCAGGGACCCTCCACGCAGGATACAAGCGGATGGAAGGATCTCCGGGGTCAGGACTCACCCGCTGTGTGACCAGGGACCCTCCACGTAGGATACAAGCGGATGGAAGGATCTCCGGGGTCAGGACTCACCCGCTGTGTGACCAGGGACCCTCCACGTAGGATACAAGCGGATGGAAGGATCTCCGGGGTCAGCACTCACCCGCTGTGTGACCAGGGACCCTCCACGCAGGATACAAGCGGATGGAAGGATCTCTGGGGTCAGCATTCACTCGCTGTGTGACCAGGGACCCTCCACGTAGGATACAAGCGGATGGAAGGATATCCGGGGTCAGGACTCACCCGCTGTGTGACCAGGGACCCTCCACGCAGGATACAAGCGGATGGAAGGATCTCTGGGGTCAGCACTAACCCGCTGTGTGACCAGGGACCCTCCACGTAGGATACAAGCGGATGGAAGGATCTCTGGGGTCAGCACTCACCCGCTGTGTGACCAGGGACCCTCCACGTAGGATACAAGCGGATGGAAGGATCTCTGGGGTCAGCACTCACCCGCTGTGTGACCAGGGACCCTCCACGTAGGATACAAGCGGATGGAAGGATATCCGGGGTCAGCACTCACCCGCTGTGTGACCAGAGACCCTCCACGCAGGATACAAGCGGATGGAAGGATCTCTGGGGTCAGCACTCACCCGCTGTGTGACCAGGGACCCTCCACGCAGGATACAAGCGGATGGAAGGATCTCTGGGGTCAGCACTCACCCGCTGTGTGACCAGGGACCCTCCACGCAGGATACAAGCGGATGGAAGGATCTCTGGGGTCAGCACTCACCCGCTGTGTGACCAGGGACCCTCCACGTAGGATACAAGCGGATGGAAGGATCTCTGGGGTCAGCACTCACCCGCTGTGTGACCAGGGACCCTCCACGTAGGATACAAGCGGATGGAAGGATCTCTGGGGTCAGCACTCACCCGCTGTGTGACCAGGGACCCTCCACGTAGGATACAAGCGGATGGAAGGATCTCTGGGGTCAGGACTCACCCGCTGTGTGACCAGGGACCCTCCACGTAGGATACAAGCGGATGGAAGGATCTCTGGGGTCAGCACTCACCCGCTGTGTGACCAGAGACCCTTCACGCAGGATACAAGCGGATGGAAGGATCTCTGGGGTCAGCACTCACCCGCTGTGTGACCAGGGACCCTCCACGTAGGATACAAGCGGATGGAAGGATCTCTGGGGTCAGGACTCACCCGCTGTGTGACCAGAGACCCTCCACGCAGGATACAAGCGGATGGAAGGATCTCTGGGGTCAGCACTCACCCGCTGTGTGACCAGGGACCCTCCACGCAGGATACAAGCGGATGGAAGGATCTCTGGGGTCAGCACTCACCCGCTGTGTGACCAGGGACCCTCCACGTAGGATACAAGCGGATGGAAGGATCTCTGGGGTCAGCACTCACCCGCTGTGTGACCAGGGACCCTCCACGTAGGATCTCAGACACGTCCATTCCATCAAACCGCCGGGCAGCAGGTAACGTCCCTCGCGCCAAAGACACTAAAGTGGGGAAGACGTCTAGAAGGCTGCAGGGGAGAGAGGAGACGGGTCACAGACCGCAACCTACAACCCCCCTCACCCCCCCCCCCCCCGTGCCTCACCCCCCCCCCCCCCCGTGCCTCACCCCCCCCCCCCCCCCAGCGGAGGCGCTGCTGATTGTGACAATCACTGGTCACATGACATCGGGGGGGGGGGCAGATATTTACCGAACCTCATCCGGAACAAAGTCCATCTCCCAAGTCATCGTGTTTATCAGAAGTGATAGAAACGACCCCCCCTCTGCCCCCCCCCCCAAGAGTCACCCCCCAATATTACATGCAGTATATAGCGGTATACAGAGGTCTCCCAGTGTTATATACAGTATATAGTGGTATACAGAGGTCTCCCAGTGTTATATACAGTATATAGCGGTATACAGAGGTCTCCCCAGTGTTATATACAGTATATAGCGGTATACAGAGGTCTCCCCAGTGTTATATACAGTATATAGCGGTATACAGAGGTCTCCCAGTGTTATATACAGTATATAGTGGTATACAGAGGTCTCCCCAGTGTTATACACAGTATATAGCGGTATACAGAGGTCTCCCCAGTGTTATATACAGTATATAGCGGTATACAGAGGTCTCCTCAGTGTTATATACAGTATATAGCGGTATACAGAGGTCTCCCCAGTGTTATACACAGTATATAGCGGTATACAGAGGTCTCCCCAGTGTTATATACAGTATATAGCGGTATACAGAGGTCTCCTCAGTGTTATATACAGTATATAGCGGTATACAGAGGTCTCCCCAGTGTTATATACAGTATATAGCGGTATACAGAGGTCTCCCCAGTGCTATATACAGTATATAGCGGTATACAGAGGTCTCCTCAGTGTTATATACAGTATATAGCGGTATACAGAGGTCTCCCCAGTGTTATATACAGTATATAGTGGTATACAGAGGTCTCCCCGGTGTTATACACAGTATATAGCGGTATACAGAGGTCTCCCCAGTGTTATATACAGTATATAGCGGTATACAGAGGTCTCCCGGTGTTATACACAGTATATAGCGGTATACAGAGGTCTCCCCAGTGTTTTATACAGTATATAGCGGTATACAGAGGTCTCCTCAGTGTTATATACAGTATATAGCGGTATACAGAGGTCTCCCCAGTGTTATACACAGTATATAGCGGTATACAGAGGTCTCCCCAGTGTTATATACAGTATATAGCGGTATACAGAGGTCTCCTCAGTGTTATATACAGTATATAGCGGTATACAGAGGTCTCCCCAGTGTTATATACAGTATATAGCGGTATACAGAGGTCTCCCCGGTGTTATATACAGTATATAGCGGTATACAGAGGTCTCCCCGGTGTTATATACAGTATATAGCGGTATACAGAGGTCTCCCGGTGTTATACACAGTATATAGCGGTATACAGAGGTCTCCCCAGTGTTATATACAGTATATAGCGGTATACAGAGGTCTCCCGGTGTTATATACAGTATATAGCGGTATACAGAGGTCTCCCCAGTGTTATATACAGTATATAGTGGTATACAGAGGTCTCCCCAGTGTTATACACAGTATATAGCGGTATACAGAGGTCTCCTCAGTGTTATATACAGTATATAGCGGTATACAGAGGTCTCCCCAGTGTTATATACAGTATATAGCGGTATACAGAGGTCTCCCCAGTGCTATATACAGTATATAGCGGTATACAGAGGTCTCCCCGGTGTTATATACAGTATATAGCGGTATACAGAGGTCTCCCCGGTGTTATATACAGTATATAGCGGTATACAGAGGTCTCCCGGTGTTATATACAGTATATAGCGGTATACAGAGGTCTCCCGGTGTTATATACAGTATATAGCGGTATATAGAGGTCTCCCGGTGTTATATACAGTATATAGCGGTATACAGAGGTCTCCCCGGTGTTATATACAGTATATAGCGGTATACAGAGGTCTCCCGGTGTTATATACAGTATATAGCGGTATACAGAGGTATCCCCAGTGTTATATACAGTATATAGCGGTATACAGAGGTCTCCCCAGTGTTATATACAGTATATAGCGGTATACAGAGGTCTCCCCAGTGTTATATACAGTATATAGCGGTATACAGAGGTCTCCCCAGTGTTATATACAGTATATAGCGGTATACAGAGGTCTCCCGGTGTTATATACAGTATATAGTGGTATACAGAGGTCTCCCGGTGTTATATACAGTATATAGTGGTATACAGAGGTCTCCCGGTGTTATATACAGTATATAGCGGTATACAGAGGTCTCCTCAGTGTTATACACAGTATATAGCGGTATACAGAGGTCTCCCCAGTGTTCTATACAGTATATAGCGGTATACAGAGGTCTCCCGGTGTTATATACAGTATATAGCGGTATACAGAGGTCTCCCCAGTGTTATACACAGTATATAGCGGTATACAGAGGTCTCCCCAGTGTTATATACAGTATATAGCGGTATACAGAGGTCTCCCGGTGTTATACACAGTATATAGCGGTATACAGAGGTCTCCCGGTGTTATACACAGTATATAGCGGTATACAGAGGTCTCCCCAGTGTTATATACAGTATATAGCGGTATACAGAGGTCTCCCCAGTGTTATATACAGTATATAGCGGTATACAGAGGTCTCCCGGTGTTATATACAGTATATAGTGGTATACAGAGGTCTCCCGGTGTTATATACAGTATATAGTGGTATACAGAGGTCTCCCGGTGTTATATACAGTATATAGCGGTATACAGAGGTCTCCCGGTGTTATACACAGTATATAGCGGTATACAGAGGTCTCACCTCAGTAGTGCAGAGCTTGTAGAGTTTGGGGGGATGTGGTGGGGCCAGTGCACCACCCCCGGCACCCGGTGCCCTCCTTCCCATGTCGTCTGCTTGGCTGCGCTGCCACCTGGATGAGGGGGGGAGACGTTCAGATACAAGCGGGTACAGGGTGATGGCACATAGACTGGCACGCACCCTGCCCGCTCTGCCAGCGCCCCAGGAAGGGGCCCACACTCCCCGCCAGGTGGCACTTCTCTGCCCACGGCCCATTGTCACCTGCAGCAAGAGAAGGGCAAAAGAGTGTGGGCGATATGTGGGCGATATGAGGGCGATATGAGGGCGATATGTGGGCAATATGAGGGCGATATGTGGGCATACCTGAGAACCAGATGAGGGTGTCACCATCAGCGTTAGCCCATATTCTGCCCACCAGCCGGTCCATCTCCCGCAGGCTCGCCCGGTAGGGGTCATGTTCAGGGCCGATGTGGGCAGATGATAGGGGCACGTGCATGTGTGCCAGGGCCACATAGAGGAAGAACGGGCGCCCCCGAGACCTGCAGGATAGACACCAGCGCCAGGTCAGATGGTAACTACAGCGGGCACAAAAAGTATTCACACCCTGCACATTTTTCACTCTGCAATGTGCCCTCTGCCCCCCCAGTAATGTGCGCTCTGCCCCCAGTAATGTGCACTCTGCCCTCAGTAATGCACCCCCTGCCCCCCCCAGTAATTTGCCCTCTGCCCCCCCCCCCCCAGTAATGTCCGCTCTGCCACCAAGTAATGTACCCTCTGACCCCCCAGTAATGTGCCCTCTGCCCCCCAGTAACTACAGCGGGCACAAAAAGTATTCACACCCTGCACATTTTTCACTCTGCAATGTGCCCTCTGCCCCCCAGTAATGTGCACTCTGCCCCCCAGTAATGTGCACTCTGCCCTCAGTAATGCACCCCCTGCCCCCCCCAGTAATTTGCCCTCTGCCCCCCCCCCCAGTAATGTCCGCTCTGCCACCAAGTAATTTGCCCTCTGCTCCCCCAGTCATGTGCGCTCTGCCCCCCAGTAATTTGCCCTCTGCCCCCCCCAGTAATGTGCGCTCTGCCCCCCCAGTAATGTGTGCTCTGCCCCCCCAGTAATGTGCGCTCTGCCACCCAGTAATGTACCCTCTGACCCCCCAGTAATGTGCCCTCTGCCCCCCAGTAATGTGCCCTCTGACCCCCTAGTAATATGCGCTCTGCCTCCCCAGTAATGTGCCCTCTGCCACCCCAGTAATGTGCCCTCTGCCACCCCAGTAATGTGCCCTCTGCCACCCCCAGTAATGTGCCCTCTGCCCCCCCAGTAATGTGCCCTCTGCCACCCCAGTAATGTGCCCTCTGCCACCCCAGTAATGTGCCCTCTGCCACCCCAGTAATGTGCCCTCTGCCCCCCCAGTAATATGCACTCTGCCCCCCCCCCCGAGTAATGTGCGCTCTGCACCCCCCCAGTAATGTGCGCTCTGCACCCCCCCAGTAATGTGCGCTCTCCCCCCCAGTAATGTGCGCTCTGCACCCCCCAGTAATGTGCGCTCTCCCCCCCCAGTAATGTGCACTCTGCACCCCCCCCCCCCCCCCCCAGTAATGTGCCTTCTGCCCCCATAATGACAGATAAGAAACAGAAATGTAGATATTTTTTCAAATTTATTAAACAAGAAAAACGGATATCTGACCTGGTGATAAGTATTCAGACCCTTTGCTGTGACTCTCATATGTAACTCACCTGCTGTCCAAATCCTTCTGATCCTCTTTGAGATGGTCCTACTCCTTCATTGGAGTCCTGCTCCGTTTAATTAAATTGATTGGACTTGATTAGGAAAGATGCAGACCTTTCTATATAAGACCTCACAGCTCACAGTGCAGGTCAGAGCACATGAGAATCATGAGGTCCAAAGAACTGCCCAAGGAGCTCAGAGACAGATTTGTGGTAAGGCACAGATCTGGCCAAGGTACAAAATATTTTCGCCAGCCCTCAAGATTCCTAAGAGCACTGTGGCCTCCATAAGCCTTATATGAAAGGAGTTGGGGACGACCACACACTCCTCGACCTGGCTGTCCAACCGAACAAAGCAATTGTGGGAGAAGAGCCTTGGTGAGAGGTAAAGAAAACCCCAAGATCCCTGCGGCAGAGCACCAGAGATGCAGGAGGGAGATGGGGGTCACCTATCACTGCAGGAGGGAGATGGGAGTCACCTATCACTGCAGGAGGGAGATGGGAGTCACCTATCACTGCAGGAGGGAGATGGGAGTCACCTATCACTGCAGGAGGGGAGATGGGAGTCACCTATCACTGCAGGAGGGGGGTGGGGGTCACCTATCACTGCAGGAGGGGGGTGGGGGTCACCTATCACTGCAGGAGGAGATGGGAGTCACCTATCACTGCAGGAGGGGAGATGGGGGTCACCTATCACTGCAGGAGGAGATGGGAGTCACCTATCACTGCAGGAGGAGATGGGAGTCACCTATCACTGCAGGAGGGGAGATGGGGGTCACCTATCACTGCAGGAGGGAGATGGGAGTCACCTATCACTGCAGGAGGGAGATGGGGGTCACCTATCACTGCAGGAGGGAGATGGGGGTCACCTATCACTGCAGGAGGGAGATGGGGGTCACCTATCACTGCAGGAGGGAGATGGGAGTCACCTATCACTGCAGGAGGGAGATGGGAGTCACCTATCACTGCAGGAGGGGAGATGGGGGTCACCTATCACTGCAGGAGGGGAGATGGGGGTCACCTATCACTGCAGGAGGGAGATGGGGGTCACCTATCACTGCAGGAGGGGGGTGGGGGTCACCTATCACTGCAGGAGGGGGGTGGGGGTCACCTATCACTGCAGGAGGGAGATGGGGGTCACCTGTCACTGCAGGAGCAGAGATGTGAGTCACCTATCACTGCAGGAGGGAGATGGGGGTCACCTATCACTGCAGGAGGGGAGATGGGGGTCACATATCACTGCAGGAGGGAGATGGGGGTCACATATCACTGCAGGAGGGGAGATGGGGGTCACCTATCACTGCAGGAGGGAGATGGGGGTCACCTATCACTGCAGGAGGGGAGATGGGGGTCACATATCACTGCAGGAGGGAGATGGGGGTCACCTATCACTGCAGGAGGGAGATGGGGGTCACCTATCACTGCAGGAGGGAGATGGGAGTCACCTATCACTGCAGGGAGGGGAGATGGGGGTCACATATCACTGCAGGAGGGAGATGGGGGTCACCTATCACTGCAGGAGGGAGATGGGGGTCACCTATCACTGCAGGAGGGAGATGGGAGTCACCTATCACTGCAGGAGGGGAGATGGGGGTCACCTATCACTGCAGGAGGGAGATGGGGGTCACCTATCACTGCAGGAGGGAGATGGGGGTCACCTATCACTGCAGGAGGGGAGATGGGGGTCACCTATCACTGCAGGAGGGGAGATGGGGGTCACCTATCACTGCAGGAGGGGAGATGGGGGTCACCTATCACTGCAGGAGGGGAGATGGGGGTCACATATCACTGCAGGAGGGAGATGGGGGTCACCTATCACTGCAGGAGGGGAGATGGGGGTCACCTATCACTGCAGGAGGGAGATGGGAGTCACCTATCACTGCAGGAGGGGAGATGGGGGTCACCTATCACTGCAGGAGGGAGATGGGGGTCACCTATCACTGCAGGAGGGAGATGGGGGTCACCTATCACTGCAGGAGGGGAGATGGGGGTCACCTATCACTGCAGGAGGGGAGATGGGGGTCACCTATCACTGCAGGAGGGGAGATGGGGGTCACCTATCACTGCAGGAGGGGAGATGGGGGTCACCTATCACTGCAGGAGGGAGATGGGGGTCACCTATCACTGCAGGAGGGGAGATGGGGGTCACCTATCACTGCAGGAGGGGAGATGGGGGTCACCTATCACTGCAGGAGGGAGATGGGGGTCACCTATCACTGCAGGAGGGAGATGGGGGTCACCTATCACTGCAGGAGGGGAGATGGGGGTCACATATCACTGCAGGAGGGAGATGGGGGTCACCTATCACTGCAGGAGGGGAGATGGGGGTCACCTATCACTGCAGGAGGGAGATGGGAGTCACCTATCACTGCAGGAGGGGAGATGGGGGTCACCTATCACTGCAGGAGGGAGATGGGGGTCACCTATCACTGCAGGAGGGAGATGGGGGTCACCTATCACTGCAGGAGGGGAGATGGGGGTCACCTATCACTGCAGGAGGGGAGATGGGGGTCACCTATCACTGCAGGAAGGGAGATGGGGGTCACCTATCACTGCAGGAGGGGAGATGGGGGGTCACCTATCACTGCAGGAGGGAGATGGGGGTCACCTATCACTGCAGGAGGGGAGATGGGGGTCACCTATCACTGCAGGAGGGAGATGGGGGTCACCTATCACTGCAGGAGGGGAGATGGGGGTCACCTATCACTGCAGGAGGGGAGATGGGGGTCACCTATCACTGCAGGAGGGAGATGGGGGTCACCTGTCACTGCAGGAGGGGAGATGGGGGTCACCTATCACTGCAGGAGGGGAGATGGGAGTCACCTATCACTGCAGGAGGGAGATGGGGGGTCACCTATCACTGCAGGAGGGAGATGGGAGTCACCTATCACTGCAGGAGGGAGATGGGGGTCACCTATCACTGCAGGAGGGGAGATGGGGGTCACATATCACTGCAGGAGGGAGATGGGGGTCACATATCACTGCAGGAGGGGAGATGGGGGTCACCTATCACTGCAGGAGGGAGATGGGGGTCACCTATCACTGCAGGAGGGGAGATGGGGGTCACATATCACTGCAGGAGGGAGATGGGGGTCACCTATCACTGCAGGAGGGAGATGGGGGTCACCTATCACTGCAGGAGGGAGATGGGAGTCACCTATCACTGCAGGAGGGGAGATGGGGGTCACCTATCACTGCAGGAGGGAGATGGGGGTCACCTATCACTGCAGGAGGGAGATGGGGGTCACCTATCACTGCAGGAGGGGAGATGGGAGTCACCTATCACTGCAGGAGGGGAGATGGGAGTCACCTATCACTGCAGGAGGGAGATGGGAGTCACCTATCACTGCAGGAGGGGAGATGGGGGTCACCTATCACTGCAGGAGGGGAGATGGGGGTCACCTATCACTGCAGGAGGGGAGATGGGGGTCACCTATCACTGCAGGAGGGGAGATGGGAGTCACCTATCACTGCAGGAGGGAGATGGGAGTCACCTATCACTGCAGGAGGGGAGATGGGGGTCACCTATCACTGCAGGAGGGGAGATGGGGGTCACCTATCACTGCAGGAGGGGAGATGGGGGTCACCTATCACTGCAGGAGGGGAGATGGGGGTCACATATCACTGCAGGAGGGAGATGGGGGTCACCTATCACTGCAGGAGGGGAGATGGGGGTCACCTATCACTGCAGGAGGGAGATGGGAGTCACCTATCACTGCAGGAGGGAGATGGGGGTCACCTATCACTGCAGGAGGGGAGATGGGGGTCACCTATCACTGCAGGAGGGAGATGGGGGTCACCTATCACTGCAGGAAGGGAGATGGGGGTCACCTATCACTGCAGGAGGGGAGATGGGGGTCACCTATCACTGCAGGAGGGGAGATGGGGGTCACCTATCACTGCAGGAGGGAGATGGGGGTCACCTATCACTGCAGGAAGGGAGATGGGGGTCACCTATCACTGCAGGAGGGAGATGGGTTTCACCTATCACTGCAGGAGGGGAGATGGGGGTCACCTATCACTGCAGGAGGGAGATGGGGGTCACCTATCACTGCAGGAGGGAGATGGGGGTCACCTATCACTGCAGGAGGGAGATGGGGGTCACCTATCACTGCAGGAGGGAGATGGGGGTCACCTATCACTGCAGGAGGGAGATGGGGAGTCACCTATCACTGCAGGAGGGGAGATGGGGGTCACCTATCACTGCAGGAGGGAGATGGGGGTCACCTATCACTGCAGGAGGGAGATGGGGGTCACCTATCACTGCAGGAGGGGAGATGGGGGTCACCTATCACTGCAGGAGGGAGATGGGGTCACCTATCACTGCAGGAGGGAGATGGGGAGTCACCTATCACTGCAGGAGGTAGATGGGAGTCACCTATCACTGCAGGAGGGGAGATGGGGGTCACCTATCACTGCAGGAGGGAGATGGGGGTCACCTATCACTGCAGGAGGGAGATGGGGGTCACCTATCACTGCAGGAAGGGAGATGGGGGTTACCTATCACTGCAGGAGGGAGATGGGGGTCACCTATCACTGCAGGAGGGAGATGGGGGTCACCTATCACTGCAGGAAGGGAGATGGGGGTTACCTATCACTGCAGGAGGGAGATGGGGGTCACCTATCACTGCAGGAGGGGAGATGGGGGTCACTTATCACTGCAGGAGGGAGATGGGGGTCACCTATCACTGCAGGAGGGAGATGGGGGTCACCTATCACTGCAGGAGGGAGATGGGGGTCACCTATCACTGCAGGAGGGAGATGGGGGTCACCTATCACTGCAGGAGGGAGATGGGGGTCACCTATCACTGCAGGAGGGGAGATGGGGGTCACCTATCACTGCAGGAGGGAGATGGGGGTCACCTATCACTGCAGGAGGGAGATGGGGGTCACCTATCACTGCAGGAGGGAGATGGGGGTCACCTATCACTGCAGGAGGGGAGATGGGGGTCACCTATCACTGCAGGAGGGGAGATGGGGGTCACCTATCACTGCAGGAGGGGAGATGGGGGTCACCTATCACTGCAGGAGGGAAGATGGGAGTCACCTATCACTGCAGGAGGGGAGATGGGGGTCACCTATCACTGCAGGAGGGAGATGGGGGTCACCTATCACTGCAGGAGGGAGATGGGGGTCACCTATCACTGCAGGAGGGGAGATGAGGGTCACCTATCACTGCAGGAGGGAGATGGGGGTCACCTATCACTGCAGGAGGGAGATGGGGGTCACCTATCACTGCAGGAGGGGAGATGGGGGTCACCTATCACTGCAGGAGGGAGATGGGGGTCACCTATCACTGCAGGAGGGGAGATGGGGGTCACCTATCACTGCAGGAGGGAGATGGGGTCACCTATCACTGCAGGAGGGAGATGGGGGTCACCTATCACTGCAGGAGGGAGATGGGGGTCACCTATCACTGCAGGAGGGAGATGGGGGTCACCTATCACTGCAGGAGGGAGATGGGGGTCACCTATCACTACAGGAGGGGAGATGGGGGTCACTTATCACTGCAGGAGGGGAGATGGGGGTCACCTATCACTGCAGGAGGAGGGAGATGGGGGTCACCTATCACTGCAGGAGGAGGGAGATAGGGGTCACCTATCACTGCAGGAGGGAGATGGGGGTCACCTATCACTGCAGGAGGGAGATGGGAGTCACCTATCACTGCAGGAGGGAGATGGGGGTCACCTATCACTGCAGGAGGGAGATGGGAGTCACCTATCACTGCAGGAGGGAGATGGGAGTCACCTATCACTGCAGGAGGGAGATGGGGGTCACCTATCACTGCAGGAGGGAGATGGGAGTCACCTATCACTGCAGGAGGGAGATGGGGGTCACCTATCACTGCAGGAGGAGGGAGATGGGGGTCACCTATCACTGCAGGAGGGGAGATGGGAGTCACCTATCACTGCAGGAGGGAGATGGGAGTCACCTATCACTGCAGGAGGGAGATGGGGGTCACCTATCACTGCAGGAGGGAGATGGGGGTCACCTATCAATGCAGGAGGGAGATGGGAGTCACCTATCACTGCAGGAGGGGATATGGGGGTCACCTATCATTGCAGGAGGGAGATGGGGGTCACCTATCACTGCAGGAGGGAGATGGGGGTCACCTATCACTGCAGGAGGGAGATGGGGGTCACCTATCACTGCAGGAGGGGAGATGGGGGTCACCTATCACTGCAGGAGGGGAGATGGGGGTCACCTATCACTGCAGGAGGGGAGATGGGGGTCACCTATCACTGCAGGAGGGGAGATGGGGGTCACATATCACTGCAGGAGGGAGATGGGGGTCACCTATCACTGCAGGAGGGGAGATGGGGGTCACCTATCACTGCAGGAGGGAGATGGGAGTCACCTATCACTGCAGGAGGGAGATGGGGGTCACCTATCACTGCAGGAGGGGAGATGGGGGTCACCTATCACTGCAGGAAGGGAGATGGGGGTCACCTATCACTGCAGGAGGGGAGATGGGGGTCACCTATCACTGCAGGAGGGGAGATGGGGGTCACCTATCACTGCAGGAGGGAGATGGGGGTCACCTATCACTGCAGGAAGGGAGATGGGGGTCACCTATCACTGCAGGAGGGAGATGGGGGTCACCTATCACTGCAGGAGGGAGATGGGGTTCACCTATCACTGCAGGAGGGGAGATGGGGGTCACCTATCACTGCAGGAGGGAGATGGGGGTCACCTATCACTGCAGGAGGGAGATGGGGGTCACCTATCACTGCAGGAGGGAGATGGGGGTCACCTATCACTGCAGGAGGGAGATGGGGGTCACCTATCAGTGCAGGAGGGAGATGGGGAGTCACCTATCACTGCAGGAGGGGAGATGGGGGTCACCTATCACTGCAGGAGGGAGATGGGGGTCACCTATCACTGCAGGAGGGAGATGGGGGTCACCTATCACTGCAGGAGGGGAGATGGGGGTCACCTATCACTGCAGGAGGGAGATGGGGGTCACCTATCACTGCAGGAGGGAGATGGGGAGTCACCTATCACTGCAGGAGGTAGATGGGGAGTCACCTATCACTGCAGGAGGGGAGATGGGGGTCACCTATCACTGCAGGAGGGAGATGGGGGTCACCTATCACTGCAGGAGGGAGATGGGGGTCACCTATCACTGCAGGAAGGGAGATGGGGGTTACCTATCACTGCAGGAGGGAGATGGGGGTCACCTATCACTGCAGGAGGGAGATGGGGGTCACCTATCACTGCAGGAAGGGAGATGGGGGTTACCTATCACTGCAGGAGGGAGATGGGGGTCACCTATCACTGCAGGAGGGGAGATGGGGGTCACTTATCACTGCAGGAGGGAGATGGGGGTCACCTATCACTGCAGGAGGGAGATGGGGGTCACCTATCACTGCAGGAGGGGAGATGGGGGTCACCTATCACTGCAGGAGGGAGATGGGGGTCACCTATCACTGCAGGAGGGAGATGGGGGTCACCTATCACTGCAGGAGGGAGATGGGGGTCACCTATCACTGCAGGAGGGGAGATGGGGGTCACCTATCACTGCAGGAGGGGAGATGGGGGTCACCTATCACTGCAGGAGGGGAGATGGGGGTCACCTATCACTGCAGGAGGGAAGATGGGAGTCACCTATCACTGCAGGAGGGGAGATGGGGGTCACCTATCACTGCAGGAGGGAGATGGGGGTCACCTATCACTGCAGGAGGGAGATGGGGGTCACCTATCACTGCAGGAGGGGAGATGAGGGTCACCTATCACTGCAGGAGGGAGATGGGGGTCACCTATCACTGCAGGAGGGAGATGGGGGTCACCTATCACTGCAGGAGGGGAGATGGGGGTCACCTATCACTGCAGGAGGGAGATGGGGGTCACCTATCACTGCAGGAGGGGAGATGGGGGTCACCTATCACTGCAGGAGGGAGATGGGGGTCACCTATCACTGCAGGAGGGAGATGGGGGTCACCTATCACTGCAGGAGGGAGATGGGGGTCACCTATCACTGCAGGAGGGAGATGGGGGTCACCTATCACTGCAGGAGGGAGATGGGGGTCACCTATCACTACAGGAGGGGAGATGGGGGTCACTTATCACTGCAGGAGGGGAGATGGGGGTCACCTATCACTGCAGGAGGAGGGAGATGGGGGTCACCTATCACTGCAGGAGGAGGGAGATAGGGGTCATCTATCACTGCAGGAGGGAGATGGGGGTCACCTATCACTGCAGGAGGGAGATGGGAGTCACCTATCACTGCAGGAGGGAGATGGGGGTCACCTATCACTGCAGGAGGGAGATGGGAGTCACCTATCACTGCAGGAGGGAGATGGGAGTCACCTATCACTGCAGGAGGGAGATGGGGGTCACCTATCACTGCAGGAGGGAGATGGGAGTCACCTATCACTGCAGGAGGGAGATGGGGGTCACCTATCACTGCAGGAGGAGGGAGATGGGGGTCACCTATCACTGCAGGAGGGGAGATGGGAGTCACCTATCACTGCAGGAGGGAGATGGGAGTCACCTATCACTGCAGGAGGGAGATGGGGGTCACCTATCACTGCAGGAGGGAGATGGGGGTCACCTATCACTGCAGGAGGGAGATGGGAGTCACCTATCACTGCAGGAGGGGATATGGGGGTCACCTATCATTGCAGGAGGGAGATGGGGGTCACCTATCACTGCAGGAGGGAGATGGGGGTCACCTATCACTGCAGGAGGGAGATGGGGGTCACCTATCACTGCAGTAGGGGAGATGGGGGTCACCTATCACTGCAGGAGGGGAGATGGGAGTCACCTATCACTGCAGGAGGGAGATGGGAGTCACCTATCACTGCAGGAGGGAGATGGGAGTCACCTATCACTGCAGGAGGGGAGATGGGGGTCACCTATCACTGCAGGAGGGGAGATGGGGGTCACCTATCACTGCAGGAGGGGAGATGGGGGTCACCTATCACTGCAGGAGGGAGATGGGGGTCACCTATCACTGCAGGAGGGGAGATGGGGGTCACCTATCACTGCAGGAGGGGAGATGGGGGTCACCTATCACTGCAGGAGGTGAGATGGGAGTCACCTATCACTGCAGGAGGTGAGATGGGAGTCACCTATCACTGCAGGAAGGGAGATGGGGGTCACCTATCACTGCAGGAGGGGAGATGGGGGTCACCTATCACTGCAGGAGGGGAGATGGGGGTCACCTATCACTGCAGGAGTGGAGATGGGGGGTCACCTATCACTGCAGGAGGGGAGATGGGGGTCACCTATCACTGCAGGAGAGGGAGATGGGGGTCACCTATCACTGCAGGAGGGAGATGGGGGTCACCTATCACTGCAGGAGGGGAGATGGGGGGTCACCTATCACTGCAGGAGGGAGATGGGGGTCACCTATCACTGCAGGAGGGAGATGGGAGTCACCTATCACTGCAGGAGGGAGATGGGAGTCACCTATCACTGCAGGAGGGGAGATGGGGGGTCACCTATCACTGCAGGAGGGAGATGGGGGTCACCTATCACTGCAGGAGGGAGATGGGAGTCACCTATCACTGCAGGAGGGAGATGGGGGTCACCTATCACTGCAGGAGGGAGATGGGGGTCACCTATCACTGCAGGAGGGAGATGGGAGTCACCTATCACTGCAGGAGGGAGATGGGGTCACCTATCACTGCAGGAGGGAGATGGGGGTCACCTATCACTGCAGGAGGGAGATGGGGGTCACCTATCACTGCAGGAGGGGAGATGGGGGTCACCTATCACTGCAGGAGGGGAGATGGGGGTCACCTATCACTGCAGGAGGGGAGATGGGAGTCACCTATCACTGCAGGAGGGAGATGGGGGTCACCTATCACTGCAGGAGGGGAGATGGGAGTCACCTATCACTGCAGGAGGTGAGATGGGAGTCACCTATCACTGCAGGAGGGGAGATGGGGGTCACCTATCACTGCAGGAGGGAGATGGGAGTCACCTATCACTGCAGGAGGGGAGATGGGGGTCACCTATCACTGCAGGAGGGGAGATGGGAGTCACCTATCACTGCAGGAGGGAGATGGGAGTCACCTATCTCTGCAGGAGGGGAGATGGGGGTCACCTATCACTGCAGGAGGGAGATGGGGGTCACCTATCACTGCAGGAGGGAGATGGGGGTCACCTATCACTGCAGGAGGGGAGATGGGGGTCACCTATCACTGCAGGAGGGAGATGGGAGTCACCTATCACTGCAGGAGGGAGATGGGAGTCACCTATCACTGCAGGAGGGGGAGATGGGAGTCACCTATCACTGCAGGAGGGAGATGGGAGTCACCTATCACTGCAGGAGGGAGATGGGAGTCACCTATCACTGCAGGAGGGAGATGGGGTCACCTATCACTGCAGGAGGGAGATGGGGGTCACCTATCACTGCAGGAGGGAGATGGGGGTCACCTATCACTGCAGGAGGGGAGATGGGGGTCACCTATCACTGCAGGAGGGAGATGGGGGTCACCTATCACTGCAGGAGGGAGATGGGGGTCACCTATCACTGCAGGAGGGGAGATGGGGGTCACCTATCACTGCAGGAGGGGAGATGGGAGTCACCTATCACTGCAGGAGGGGAGATGGGGGTCACCTATCACTGCAGGAGGGAGATGGGGGTCACCTTTCACTGCAGGAGGGGAGATGGGGGTCACCTATCACTGCAGGAGGGAGATGGGGGTCACCTATCACTGCAGGAGGGGAGATGGGAGTCACCTATCACTGCAGGAGGGGAGATGGGAGTCACCTATCACTGCAGGAGGGAGATTGGGGTCACCTATCACTGCAGGAGGGGAGATGGGGGTCACCTATCACTTCAGGAGGGAGATGGGGGTCACCTATCACTGCAGGAGGGGAGATGGGGGTCACCTATCACTGCAGGAGGGGGATGGGGGTCACCTATCACTGCAGGAGGGGAGATGGGGGTCACCTATCACTGCAGGAGGGAGATGGGGGTCTCCTATCACTGCAAGAGGGAGATGGGGGTCACCTATCACTGCAGAAGGGAGATGGGGGTCACCTATCACTGCAGGAGGGAGATGGGAGTCACCTATCACTGCAGGAGGGAGATGGGGGTCACCTATCACTGCAGGAGGGAGATGGGGGGTCACCTATCACTGCAGGAGGGGGATGGGGGTCACCTATCACTGCAGGAGGGAGATGGGGGTCACCTATCACTGCAGGAGGGGAGATGGGAGTCACCTATCACTGCAGGAGGGAGATGGGGGTCACCTATCACTGCAGGAGGGGAGATGGGGGTCACCTATCACTGCAGGAGGGGAGATGGGGGTCACCTATCACTGCAGGAGGGGAGATGGGGGTCACCTATCACTGCAGGAGGGAGATGGGGTCACCTATCACTGCAGGAGGGAGATGGGGGTCACCTATCACTGCAGGAGGGGTATGGGGGTCACCTATCACTGCAGGAGGAGGGAAATGGGGGTCACCTATCACTGCAGGAGGAGGGAGATGGGGGTCACCTATCACTGCAGGAGGGAGATGGGGGTCACCTATCACTGCAGGAGGGAGATGGGAGTCACCTATCACTGCAGGAGGGAGATGGGGGTCACCTATCACTGCAGGAGGGAGATGGGGGTCACCTATCACTGCAGGAGGGGAGATGGGGGTCACCTATCACTGCAGGAGGGAGATGGGAGTCACCTATCACTGCAGGAGGGAGATGGGGGTCACTTATCACTGCAGGAGGGGAGATGGGAGTCACCTATCACTGCAGGAGGGAGATGGGAGTCACCTATCACTGCAGGAGGGGAGATGGGAGTCACCTATCACTGCAGGAGGGGAGATGGGGGTCACCTATCACTGCAGGAGGGGAGATGGGGGTCACCTATCACTGCAGGAGGGAGATGGGGGTCACCTATCACTGCAGGAGGGGAGATGGGGGTCACCTATCACTGCAGGAGGGAGATGGGAGTCACCTATCACTGCAGGAGGGAGATGGGGGTCACCTATCACTGCAGGAGGGAGATGGGGGTCACCTATCACTGCAGGAGGGAGATGGGGGTCACCTATCACTGCAGGAGGGAGATGGGAGTCACCTATCACTGCAGGAGGGAGATGGGGGTCACCTATCACTGCAGGAGGGGAGATGGGGGTCACCTATTACTGCAGGAGGGAGATGGGGGTCACCTATCACTACAGGAGGGAGATGGGAGTCACCTATCACTGCAGGAGGGAGATGGGGGTCACCTATTACTGCAGGAGGGAGATGGGGGTCACCTATCACTGCAGGAGGGAGATGGGGGTCACCTATCACTGCAGGAGGGGGATGGGGGTCACCTATCACTGCAGGAGGGGTATGGGGGTCACCTATCACTGCAGGAGGGAGATGGGGGTCACCTATCACTGCAGGAGGGAGATGGGAGTCACCTATCACTGCAGGAGGGGAGATGGGGGTCACCTATCACTGCAGGAGGGAGATGGGAGTCACCTATCACTGCAGGAGGGAGATGGGGGTCACCTATTACTGCAGGAGGGGGATGGGGGTCACCTATCACTGCAGGAGGGAGATGGGGGGTCACCTATCACTGCAGGAGGGGGATGGGGGTCACCTATCACTGCAGGAGGGAGATGGGGGGTCACCTATCACTGCAGAAGGGGAGATGGGAGTCACCTATCACTGCAGGAGGGGGATGGGGGTCACCTATCACTGCAGGAGGGAGAGATGGGAGTCACCTATCACTGCAGGAGGGAGATGGGGGTCACCTATCACTGCAGGAGGGAGATGGGGGTCACCTATCACTGCAGGAGGGGAGATGGGGGTCACCTATCACTGCAGGAGGGGAGATGGGAGTCACCTGTCACTGCAGGAGGGAGATGGGGGTCACCTGTCACTGCAGGAGGGAGATGGGAGTCACCTGTCACTGCAGGAGGGAGATGGGGGTCACCTATCACTGCAGGAGGGAGATGGGGGTCACCTATCACTGCAGGAGGGAGATGGGAGTCACCTATCACTGCAGGAGGGAGATGGGGGTCACCTATCACTGCAGGAGGGAGATGGGGGTCACCTATCACTGCAGGAGGGAGATGGGGGTCACCTATCACTGCAGGAGGGAGATGGGGGTCACCTATCACTGCAGGAGGGAGATGGGATTCACCTATCACTGCAGGAGGGAGATGGGAGTCACCTATCACTGCAGGAGGGGGATGGGGGTCACCTATCACTGCAGGAGGGGTATGGGGGTCACCTATCACTGCAGGAGGGAGATGGGGGGTCACCTATCACTGCAGGAGGGGGATGGGGGTCACCTATCACTGCAGGAGGGAGATGGGGGGTCACCTATCACTGCAGGAGGGGGATGGGGGTCACCTATCACTGCAGGAGGGAGATGGGGGTCACCTATCACTGCAGGAGGGGAGATGGGGGTCACCTATCACTGCAGGAGGGAGATGGGGGTCACCTATCACTGCAGGAGGGGGGTGGGGGTCACCTATCACTGCAGGAGGGAGATGGGGGTCACCTATCACTGCAGGAGGGAGATGGGGGTCACCTATCACTGCAGGAGGTGAGATGGGAGTCACCTATCACTGCAGGAGGGAGATGGGAGTCACCTATCACTGCAGGAGGGAGATGGGGGTCACCTATCACTGCAGGAGGGGAGATGGGGGTCACCTATCACTGCAGGAGGGAGATGGGGGTCACCTATCACTGCAGGAGGGAGATGGGGGTCACCTATCACTGCAGGAGGGAGATGGGGGTCACCTATCACTGCAGGAGGGAGATGGGGGTCACCTATCACTGCAGGAGGGGAGATGGGGGTCACCTATCACTGCAGGAGGGGAGATGGGAGTCACCTATCACTGCAGGAGGGGAGATGGGGGTCACCTATCACTTCAGGAGGGGAGATGGGGGTCACCTATCACTGCAGGAGGGGAGATGGGGGTCACCTATCACTGCAGGAGGGGAGATGGGGGTCACCTATCACTGCAGGAGGGGAGATGGGGGTCACCTATCACTTCAGGAGGGGAGATGGGGGTCACCTATCACTGCAGGAGGGGAGATGGGGGTCACCTATCACTGCAGGAGGGAGATGGGGGTCACCTATCACTGCAGGAGGGAGATGGGGGTCACCTATCACTGCAAGAGGGGAGATGGGGGTCACCTATCACTGCAGGAGGGAGATGGGGGTCACCTATCACTGCAGGAGGGAGATGGGGGTCACCTATCACTGCAGGAGGAAGATGGGGGCATCATGTTATGGGGGGAAGGGCAGTGCCCAGTACTGGGGGGGCAGCATCAAGCTTTGGGGGGAAGAGCAGTGCCCAGTACTTGGGGGGCAGCATCAGGCTATGGGGGGGGGGGGAGGGCAGTGCCCAGTACTGGGGGGCAGCATCAGGCTATGGGGGAAAGGGCAGGGCCCAGTACAGTGGTGGGGCAGCATCAGGCTTTGGGGGAAAGGGCAGTGCCCAATACTGGGGGGGGGGGGGGGCAGCATCAGGCTACGGGGGGGAAGGGCAGTGCCCAGTACGGGGGGGGGGCAGCATCAGGCTATGGGGGGGAAGGGCAGTGCCCAGTACTAGGGGGGCCGCATCAGGCATTGGGGGGAAGGGAAGTGCCCAGTACTTGGGGGGCAGCATCAGACTATGGGGGGAAGGGCAGTGCCTAGTACTAGGGGGGCAGCATCAGGCATTGGGGGGAAGATCAGAGCCCTGTACTAGGGGGGCAGCATCAGGAATTGGGGGGTAGGGCAGTACCCAGTACTGGGGGGGGGGCAGCATCAGGCTATGGGGGGAAGGACAGTGCCCAGTACTGGGGGGGGGGCAGCATCAGGCTTTGGGGGGAAGGGCAGGGCCCAGTACTGGGGGGGGGGGGCAGCATCAAGCTATAGGGGGGAAGGGCAGTGCCCAGTACTGGGGGGGCAGCATCAGGCTATGGGGGGAAAGGCAGTGCCCAGTACTGGGGGGGCAGCATCAAGCTTTGGGGAGGGCAGTGCCCACTACATGGGGGGCAGCATCAGACTATGGGGGGAAGGGCAGTGCCCAGTACTAGGGGGGCAGCATCAGGCATTGGGGTGAAGGGCAGGGCCCAGTACTAGGGGGGCAGCATCAGGCATTGGGGGGAATTGCAGTGCCCAGTACTGGGGGGGGCAGCATCAGGCTATGGGGGGAAGGGCAGTGCCCAGTACTGGGAGGGCAGCATTAGGCAATGGGGGGAAGGGCAGTGCCCAGTACTGGGGGGGCAGCATCAAGCTTTGGGGAGGGCAGTGCCCACTACATGGGGGGCAGCATCAGGCTATGGGGGGAAGGGCAGTACCCAGTGCTGGGGGGGCAGCATCAAGCTTTGGGGAGGGCAGTGCCCACTACATGGGGGGCAGCATCAGACTATGGGGGGAAGGGCAGTGCCCAGTACTAGGGGGGCAGCATCAGGCATTGGGGTGAAGGGCAGGGCCCAGTACTAGGGGGGCAGCATCAGGCATTGGGGGGAATTGCAGTGCCCAGTACTGGGGGGGGCAGCATCAGGCTATGGGGGGAAGGGCAGTGCCCAGTACTGGGAGGGCAGCATTAGGCAATGGGGGGAAGGGCAGTGCCCAGTACTCGGGGGAGCAGCACCAGGCATTGGGGGGAAGGGCAGTGCCCAGTACTGGGGGGGGCAGCATTAGGCATTGGAGGGAAGGGCAGTGCCCAGTACTGGAGGGGCAGCATCAGGCTATGGGGGGGGGCAGTGCTCAGTACTGGGGGGGCAGCATTAGGCTATGTGGGGAAGGGCAGTGCCCAGTACTGGGGGGGCAGCATCAGGCTATGGGGGAAGGGCAGTGCCCAGTACTGGGGGACAGCATCAGGCTATGTGGGGAAGGGCAGTGCCCAGTACTGGGGGGGCAGCATCAGGCTATGGGGGGAAGGGCAGTGCCCAGTACTGGGGGGCAGCATCAGGCTATGGGGGGAAGGGCAGTGCCCAGTACTGGGGGGGGCAGCATCAGGCTATGGGGGGGGGGGCAGTGCCCAATACTGGGAGGGCAGCATCAGGCTATGGGGGGAAGGGCAGTGTCCAGTACTGGGGGGGCAGCATTATGTTATGGGGGGAAGGGCAGTGCCCAGTACTGGGGGGGCAGCATTAGGCATTGGAGGGAAGGGCAGTGCCCAGTACTGGGGGGGCAGCATTAGGCATTGGAGGGAAGGGCAGTGCCCAGTACTGGAGGGGCAGCATCAGGCTATGGGGGGGGGGGCAGTGCTCAGTACTGGGGGGGCAGCATTAGGCTATGGGGGGAAGGGCAGTGCCCAGTACTGGGGGGGGGGCAGCATCAGGCTATGGGGGAAGGGCAGTGCCCAGTACTGGGGGACAGCATCAGGCTATGGGGGGAAGGGCAGTGCCCAGTACTGGGGGGCAGCATCAGGCTATGGGGGGAAGGGCAGTGCCCAGTACTGGGGACGGCAGCATCAGGCTATGGGGGGGGGGGGAGGGCAGTGCTCAATACTGGGAGGGCAGCATCAGGCTATGGGGGGAAGGGCAGTGTCCAGTACTGGGGGGGCAGCATTATGTTATGGGGGGAAGGGCAGTGCCCAGTACTGGGGGGGGGGGGGGGGCAGCATCAGGCTATGGGGGGAAGGGCAGTGCCCAGTACTGGGGGGGGCAGCATCAGGCTATGGGGGGAAGGGCAGTGTCCAGTACTGGGGGGGGGCAGCATCAGGCTATGGGGGAAGGGCTGTGCCCAGTACTGGGGGGGCAGCATCAGGCTATGGGGGGGAAGGGCAGTGCCCAGTACTGGGGGGGGCAGCATCAGGCTATGGGGGAAGGGCAGTGCCCAGTACTGGGGGGCAGCATCAGGCTATGGGGGGAAGGGCAGTGCCCAGTACTGGGGACGGCAGCATCAGGCTATGGGGGGGGGAGGGCAGTGCTCAATACTGGGAGGGCAGCATCAGGCTATGGGGGGAAGGGCAGTGTCCAGTACTGGGGGGGCAGCATTATGTTATGGGGGGAAGGGCAGTGCCCAGTACTGGGGGGGGGGCAGCATCAGGCTATGGGGGGAAGGGCAGTGCCCAGTACTGGGGGGGGCAGCATCAGGCTATGGGGGGAAGGGCAGTGCCCAGTACTGGGGGAGCAGCATCACGCTATGGGGGGAAGGGCAGTGCCCAGTACTGGGGGGGCAGCATCAGGCTATGGGGTTTAAGGGCAGTGCCCAGTACTGGGGGACAGCATCAGGCTATGGGGGGAAGGGCAGTGCCCAGTACTGGGGGTACAGCATCAGGCTATGGGGGGAAGGGCAGTGCCCAGTACTGGGGGGGCAGCATCAGGCTATGGGGGGGAAGGGCAGTGCCCAGTACTGGGGGGGCAGCATCATGTTATGGGGGGAAGGGCAGTGCCCAGTACTGGGGGGGCAGCATCATGTTATGGGGGGAAGGGCAGTGCCCAGTACTAGGGGGGGGCAGCATCAGGTTATGGGGGGAAGGGCAGTGCCCAGTACTGGGGGGCAGCATCAGGCTATGGGGGGAAGGGCAGTGTCCAGTACTGGGGGGGGCAGCATTAGGCTATTGGGGGAACTGCCCAGTACTGGGGGGACAGCATCAGGCTATTGGGGGAACTGCCCAGTACTGGGGGGCAGCATCAGGCTATTGGGGGAACTTCCCAGTACTGGGGGGCAGCATCAGGCTATTGGGGGAACTTCCCAGTACTGGGGGGCAGCATCGGGCTATGGGGGGAAGGGCAGTGCCCAGTACTGGGGGAGCAGCATCAGGCTATGGGGGGAAGGGCAGTGTCCAGTACTGGGGGGTCAGCATCAGGCTATGGGGGAAGGGCAGTGCCCAGTACTGGGGGCGCAGCATTAGGCAATGGGGGAAGGGCAGTTACCAGTACTGGGGGAGCAGCATCAGGCTATGGGGGGAAGGGCAGTGCCCAGTACTGGGGGGTCAGCATCAGGCTATGGGGGAAGGGCAGTGCCCAGTACTGGGGGACAGCATCAGGCTATGGGGGGAAGGGCAGTGCCCAGTACTGGGGGGGCAGCATCAGGCTATGGAGGAAGGGCAGTGCCCAGTACTGGGAGGGCAGCATCAGGCTATGGAGGAAGGGCAGTGCCCAGTACTGGGGGACAGCATCAGGCTATGTGGGGAAGGGCAGTGCCCAGTACTGGGAGGGCAGCATCAGGCTATGGAGGAAGGGCAGTGCCCAGTACTGGGGGCAGCATCAGGCTATGTGGGGAAGGGCAGTGCCCAGTACTGGGGGGGCAGCATCAGGCTATGGAGGAAGGGCAGTGCCCAGTACTGGGAGGGCAGCATCAGGCTATGGGGGAAGGGCAGTGCCCAGTACTGGGGGGGCAGCATCATGTTATGGGGGGAAGGGCAGTGCCCAGTACTAGGGGGGGGGGCAGCATCAGGCTATGGGGGGAAGGGCTGTGCCCAGTACTGGGAGGGGCAGCATCAGGTTAAGGGGGGAAGGGCAGTGCCCAGTACTAGGGGGGGGGGCAGCATCAGGCTATGGGGGGAAATGTAGTGCAGTGCCCAGTAGTGGGGGGGCAGCATCAGGCTATGGGGGGAAGGGCAGTGCCCAGTACTGGGGGGGCAGCATCTGGCTATGGGGGGGGACAGGACCACTGGGTGTAATGGAAGGAAAGATGAATGCGGCCAAGTGCAGAGATTCTGGAGGAGAACATTTTCTAGAGCTCCGGACCTCAGACTGGGCCGAACCTTCCAACAAGACAATGACGCTAAGCACAAGCTAATACCACAGCAGAGGCTCCAGAACATCTCTGACTATTCCTGACCCAGAGCCCGGACCTAAACCCAACGGAGCATCCCTGGAGAAACTGGAAAATGCCTTCACCAAGGTTCACCGTCCAACCTGGGGGACCTGGAGCCGAGGGTCCCCGAATCCAGGGGGGAGGATCCAAAGCTTCCAGCATTGCTTCTGTACCCGCTGTCACCACCCAGTTACCAGGGCATCGCCAAACCCATCAGAACAAAGTACAGAACTCGCCCTCCCCGGAGTCTTGGCTATGACAGATCCCGTCATGCAAAGCCAAGAGCAAATTACACAACAGGTGGCATGACCGGACGCGTGCCAGGAGCTGCCAAGGCTCAAATGCCACAAGAAAGAACAAAAAGATCTTGTAAACAAACTGAGGCATCACAAACACTGCACATTCCTGCTATAGTGATGGGTGCCCTCACCAGCCTCTCCTGTGCCCCCACCACCACCCAGACACTGCCCTATTACACATGGTATAGTGATGGGTGCCCTCACCAGCCTCTCCTGTGCCCCCACCACCCAGACACTGCCCTATTACACATGGTATAGTGATGGGTGCCCTCACCAGCCTCTCCTGTGCCCCCAGCACCACCCAGACACTGCCCTATTACACATAGTATAGTGATGGGTGCCCTCACCAGCCTCTCCTGTGCCCCCACCACCACCCAGACACTGCCCTATTACACATGGTATAGTGATGGGTGCCCTCACCAGCCTCTCCTGTGCCCCCACCACCACCCAGACACTGCCCTATTACACATGGTATAGTGATGGGTGCCCTCACCAGCCTCTCCTGTGCCCCCACCACCACCCAGACACTGCCCTATTACACATGGTATAGTGATGGGTGCCCTCACCAGCCTCTCCTGTGCCCCCACCACCACCCAGACACTGCCCTATTACACATAGTATAGTGATGGGTGCCCTCACCAGCCTCTCCTGTGCCCCCACCACCACCCAGACACTGCCCTATTACACATGGTATAGTGATAGGTGCCCTCACCAGCCTCTCCTGTGCCCCCACCACCACCCAGACACTGCCCTATTACACATGGTATAGTGATGGGTGCCCTCACCAGCCTCTCCTGTGCCCCCACCACCACCCAGACACTGCCCTATTACACATGGTATAGTGATGGGTGCCCTCACCAGCCTCTCCTGTGCCCCCACCACCACCCAGACACTGCCCTATTACACATGGTATAGTGATAGGTGCCCTCACCAGCCTCTCCTGTGCCCCCACCACCACCCAGACACTGCCCTATTACACATGGTATAGTGATGGGTGCCCTCACCAGCCTCTCCTGTGCCCCCACCACCACCCAGACACTGCCCTATTACACATGGTATAGTGATGGGTGCCCTCACCAGCCTCTCCTGTGCCCCCACCACCACCCAGACACTGCCCTATTACACATGGTATAGTGATGGGTGCCCTCACCAGCCTCTCCTGTGCCCCCACCACCACCCAGACACTGCCCTATTACACATGGTATAGTGATGGGTGCCCTCACCAGCCTCTCCTGTGCCCCCACCACCCAGACACTGCCCTATTACACATGGTATAGTGATGGGTGCCCTCACCAGCCTCTCCTGTGCCCCCACCACCCAGACACTGCCCTATTACACATGGTATAGTGATGGGTGCCCTCACCAGCCTCTCCTGTGCCCCCACCACCCAGACACTGCCCTATTACACATGGTATAGTGATGGGTGCCCTCACCAGCCTCTCCTGTGCCCCCACCACCACCCAGACACTGCCCTATTACACATGGTATAGTGATGGGTGCCCTCACCAGCCTCTCCTGTGCCCCCACCACCACCCAGACACTGCCCTATTACACATGGTATAGTGATGGGTGCCCTCACCAGCCTCTCCTGTGCCCCCACCACCACCCAGACACTGCCCTATTACACATGGTATAGTGATGGGTGCCCTCACCAGCCTCTCCTGTGCCCCCACCACCCAGACACTGCCCTATTACACATAGTATAGTGATGGGTGCCCTCACCAGCCTCTCCTGTGCCCCCACCACCACCCAGACACTGCCCTATTACACATGGTATAGTGATGGGTGCCCTCACCAGCCTCTCCTGTGCCCCCACCACCACCCAGACACTGCCCTATTACACATGGTATAGTGATGGTTGCCCTCACCAGCCTCTCCTGTGCCCCCACCACCACCCAGACACTGCCCTATTACACATGGTATAGTGATGGGTGCCCTCACCAGCCTCTCCTGTGCCCCCACCACCCAGACACTGCCCTATTACACATGGTATAGTGATGGGTGCCCTCACCAGCCTCTCCTGTGCCCCCACCACCCAGACACTGCCCTATTACACATGGTATAGTGATGGGTGCCCTCACCAGCCTCTCCTGTGCCCCCACCACCACCCAGACACTGCCCTATTACACATGGTATAGTGATGGGTGCCCTCACCAGCCTCTCCTGTGCCCCCACCACCACCCAGACACTGCCCTATTACACATGGTATAGTGATGGGTGCCCTCACCAGCCTCTCCTGTGCCCCCACCACCCAGACACTGCCCTATTACACATGGTATAGTGATGGGTGCCCTCACCAGCCTCTCCTGTGCCCCCACCACCACCCAGACACTGCCCTATTACACATGGTATAGTGATGGGTGCCCTCACCAGCCTCTCCTGTGCCCCCACCACCACCCAGACACTGCCCTATTACACATGGTATAGTGATGGGTGCCCTCACCAGCCTCTCCTGTGCCCCCACCACCCAGACACTGCCCTATTACACATGGTATAGTGATGGGTGCCCTCACCAGCCTCTCCTGTGCCCCCACCACCACCCAGACACTGCCCTATTACACATGGTATAGTGATGGGTGCCCTCACCAGCCTCTCCTGTGCCCCCACCACCACCCAGACACTGCCCTATTACACATGGTATAGTGATGGGTGCCCTCACCAGCCTCTCCTGTGCCCCCACCACCACCCAGACACTGCCCTATTACACATGGTATAGTGATGGGTGCCCTCACCAGCCTCTCCTGTGCCCCCACCACCCAGACACTGCCCTATTACACATAGTATAGTGATGGGTGCCCTCACCAGCCTCTCCTGTGCCCCCACCACCACCCAGACACTGCCCTATTACACATGGTATAGTGATGGGTGCCCTCACCAGCCTCTCCTGTGCCCCCACCACCACCCAGACACTGCCCTATTACACATAGTATAGTGATGGGTGCCCTCACCAGCCTCTCCTGTGCCCCCACCACCACCCAGACACTGCCCTATTACACATAGTATAGTGATGGGTGCCCTCACCAGCCTCTCCTGTGCCCCCACCACCACCCAGACACTGCCCTATTACACATGGTATAGTGATGGGTGCCCTCACCAGCCTCTCCTGTGCCCCCACCACCACCCAGACACTGCCCTATTACACATGGTATAGTGATGGGTGCCCTCACCAGCCTCTCCTGTGCCCCCACCACCACCCAGACACTGCCCTATTACACATGGTATAGTGATGGGTGCCCTCACCAGCCTCTCCTGTGCCCCCAGCACCACCCAGACACTGCCCTATTACACATGGTATAGTGATGGGTGCCCTCACCAGCCTCTCCTGTGCCCCCACCACCACCCAGACACTGCCCTATTACACATGGTATAGTGATGGGTGCCCTCACCAGCCTCTCCTGTGCCCCCAGCACCACCCAGACACTGCCCTATTACACATGGTATAGTGATGGGTGCCCTCACCAGCCTCTCCTGTGCCCCCACCACCCAGACACTGCCCTATTACACATGGTATAGTGATGGGTGCCCTCACCGGCCTTTCCTGTGCCCCCACCACCACCCAGACACTGCCCTATTACACATGGTATAGTGATAGGTGCCCTCACCAGCCTCTCCTGTGCCCCCACCACCCAGACACTGCCCTATTACACATGGTATAGTGATGGGTGCCCTCACCAGCCTCTCCTGTGCCCTCACCAGCCTCTCCTGTGCCCCCACCACCCAGACACTGCCCTATTACACATGGTATAGTGATGGGTGCCCTCACCAGCCTCTCCTGTGCCCCCACCACCACCCAGACACTGCCCTATTACACATGGTATAGTGATAGGTGCCCTCACCAGCCTCTCCTGTGCCCCCACCACCCAGACACTGCCCTATTACACATGGTATAGTGATGGGTGCCCTCACCAGCCTCTCCTGTGCCCCCACCACCACCCAGACACTGCCCTATTACACATGGTATAGTGATGGGTGCCCTCACCAGCCTCTCCTGTGCCCCCACCACCACCCAGACACTGCCCTATTACACATGGTATAGTGATGGGTGCCCTCACCAGCCTCTCCTGTGCCCCCACCACCACCCAGACACTGCCCTATTACACATGGTATAGTGATGGGTGCCCTCACCAGCCTCTCCTGTGCCCCCACCACCACCCAGACACTGCCCTATTACACATGGTATAGTGATGGGTGCCCTCACCAGCCTCTCCTGTGCCCCCACCACCACCCAGACACTGCCCTATTACACATGGTATAGTGATGGGTGCCCTCACCAGCCTCTCCTGTGCCCCCACCACCACCCAGACACTGCCCTATTACACATAGTATAGTGATGGGTGCCCTCACCAGCCTCTCCTGTGCCCCTACCACCACCCAGACACTGCCCTATTACACATATTATAGTGATGGGTGCCCTCACCAGCCTCTCCTGTGCCCCCAGCACCACCCAGACACTGCCCTATTACACATGGTATAGTGATGGGTGCCCTCACCAGCCTCTCCTGTGCCCCCACCACCCAGACACTGCCCTATTACACATGGTATAGTGATGGGTGCCCTCACCAGCCTCTCCTGTGCCCCCAGCACCACCCAGACACTGCCCTATTACACATGGTATAGTGATGGGTGCCCTCACCAGCCTCTCCTGTGCCCCCACCACCCAGACACTGCCCTATTACACATGGTATAGTGATGGGTGCCCTCACCAGCCTCTCCTGTGCCCCCACCACCCAGACACTGCCCTATTACACATGGTATAGTGATGGGTGCTCATCCACGGCATATTTGTAGGGCGGGCTTCACTTCTTACCTGCCTTTTTCTTTTTTCATGTGTGTTATGTGTTTTTTAGTTTTTATTATTTGTTCAGTTCTTTCCAGAAACTTTACAGGCACACAAGAGTTAAACTGGAACAATAAAGAGCAGAATCCTTGTATGATCCGGCATTGTGGCGTCAGGGTGGATAATCTGACAGGTCATGGCAGCCTGACCCAGCACACGGAGATGTCAGGAATATATGACCATCAGGAAGCCACCGCATCAGAGGATCATGGTCCCTTTATGGATGAAGAAGAACACGTAGGGGTCATGTATTACTTACTTGGCTTCTCTGATGAATGTGAGCGCCTGCTCGGAGTATCGCTCAGGTAAGCGGCTTAGGTTGACCGGCTGCTCCAGGATGGCAGAATTCTCCATCAGGGGTAGTGCCAGTTTGGTGTCGCATCCTCCCGGTGGCCTAGACAGAGTGATACAACGTGTCACAGTGATGGAACAAGCAATGGCGACAGATCCATGAAGATGCTGTTACCTATGGGGAGCAGTGGCATGCTGGGGGCATGGCGGGCACGGCGGGTGGTTGTACCCAGGGCAGTCGGTGCACCCCATGTCGTTACTATATGGAATGCCAAAGTAATAATCAAAACCTGCAAAGCGGGAGGCAGAGGAGTAAGGCGACGGCTTGTGCCATGTAGAATGGGACACAGGCAGGCACACTCACCCCGATGGTTGGGATGGAAAGATCCATGGTGGCCCAGGTGCCATTTACCTGCAAGAAATTCAATCAGTGGTGTGAGGGTGGGTGCAGCTGGTGGTCCTGATCCCCATGTCTGGAGAGGAGCAGTACCTATGAGACCAGTGATGTAGCCGTATTGTCTTAAGGTCTCAGCAAGAGTAGTCTCATTGATGGGAAGGCCCCCTACTGACGTGGCAGCAAAGTTGTGCGTCACCCCATTACGGATTCCAAGTCTTCCAGTGAGAAGCGATGCTCGGGATGGAGAACATGTGGAGGCCGCAGCATGGAAATCCACAAGCCTTCAAGATATAAACAAGGGAAAGGCTATGCTGGAGCTCAGGAGAGGAGCGGATGATGGTGTGTATGGAGAAGTGGTTATGCTGCAGCTCAGTAGAGGAGCGGATGATGGTATGTATGGAGAAGTGGTTATGCTGCAGCTCAGGAGAGGAGCGGATGATTGGGGGGAATGGAGAAGTGGTTATGCTGCAGCTCAGGAGAGGAGCGGATGATGGTATGTATGGAGAAGTGGTTATGCTGCAGCTCAGGAGAGGAGCGGATGATGGTATGTATGGAGAAGTGGTTATGTTGCAGCTCAGGAGAGGAGCGGATGATGGTATGTATGGAGAAGTAGTTATGCTGCAGCTCAGGAGAGGAGCGGATGATTAGGTGGAATGGAGAAGTGGTTATGCTGCAGCTCAGGAGAGGTGCGGATTATGGTATGTATGGAGAAGTGGTTATGCTGCAGCTCAGGAGAGGAGCGAATGATTGGGGGGAATGGAGAAGTGGTTATGCTGCAACTCAGGAGAGGAGCGGATGATGGTGTGTATGGAGAAGTGGTTATGCTGCAACTCAGGAGAGGAGCGGATGATGGTATGTATGGAGAAGTGGTTATGTTGCAGCTCAGGAGAGGAGTGTATGATGGTGTGTATGGAGAAGTGGTTATGCTGCAGCTCAGGAGAGGAGCGGATGATTGGGGGGAATGGAGAAGTGGTTATGCTGCAACTCAGGAGAGGAGCGGATGATGGTATGTATGGAGAAGTGGTTATGCTGCAGCTCAGGAGAGGAGCGGATGATTGGGAGGAATGGAGAAGTGGTTATGTTGCAGCTCAGGAGAGGAGTGGATGATGGTATGTATGGAGAAGTGGTTATGCTGCAGCTCAGGAGAGGAGCGGATGATGGTGTGTATGGAGAAGTGGTTATGTTGCAACTCAGGAGAGGATCGGATGATGGTATGTATGGAGAAGTGGTTATGCTGCAGCTCAGGAGAGGAGCGGATGATGGTATGTATGGAGAAGTGGTTATGTTGCAACTCAGGAGAGGATCGGATGATGGTATGTATGGAGAAGTGGTTATGCTGCAGCTCAGGAGAGGATCGAATGATGGTATGTATGGAGAAGTGGTTATGCTGCAGCTCAGGAGAGGAGTGGATGATGGTATGTATGGAGAAGTGGTTATGCTGCAGCTCAGGAGAGGAGTGGATGATGGTATGTATGGAGAAGTGGTTATGTTGCAACTCAGGAGAGGATCGGATGATGGTATGTATGGAGAAGTGGTTATGCTGCAGCTCAATAGAGGAGTGGATGATGGTGTGTATGGAGAAGTGGTTATGTTGCAGCTCAGGAGAGGAGCGGATGATGGTATGTATGGAGAAGTGGTTATTCTGCAGCTCAGGAGAGGATCGGATGATGGTATGTATGGAGAAGTGGTTATGCTGCAGCTCAATAGAGGAGTGGATGATGGTGTGTATGGAGAAGTGGTTATGTTGCAGATCAGGAGAGGAGCGGATGATGGTATGTATGGAGAAGTGGTTATGCTGCAGCTCAGGAGAGGAGCGGATGATTGGGGGGAATGGAGAAGTGGTTATGCTGCAGCTCAGGAGAGGAGCGGATGATGGTATGTATGGAGAAGTGGTTATGCTGCAGCTCAGGAGAGGAGCGGATGATGGTATGTATGGAGAAGTGGTTATGTTGCAGCTCAGGAGAGGAGCGGATGATGGTATGTATGGAGAAGTGGTTATGCTGCAGCTCAGGAGAGGAGCGGATGATTAGGTGGAATGGAGAAGTGGTTATGCTGCAGCTCAGGAGAGGTGCGGATTATGGTATGTATGGAGAAGTGGTTATGCTGCAGCTCAGGAGAGGAGCGAATGATTGGGGGGAATGGAGAAGTGGTTATGCTGCAACTCAGGAGAGGAGCGGATGATGGTGTGTATGGAGAAGTGGTTATGCTGCAACTCAGGAGAGGAGCGGATGATGGTATGTATGGAGAAGTGGTTATGCTGCAGCTCAGGAGAGGAGCGGATGATTCGGAGGAATGGAGAAGTGGTTATGTTGCAGCTCAGGAGAGGAGCGGATGATAGTATGTATGGAGAAGTGGTTATGTTGCAGCTCAGGAGAGGAGTGTATGATGGTGTGTATGGAGAAGTGGTTATGCTGCAGCTCAGGAGAGGAGCGGATGATTGGGGGGAATGGAGAAGTGGTTATGCTGCAACTCAGGAGAGGAGCGGATGATGGTATGTATGGAGAAGTGGTTATGCTGCAGCTCAGGAGAGGAGCGGATGATTGGGAGGAATGGAGAAGTGGTTATGTTGCAGCTCAGGAGAGGAGTGGATGATGGTATGTATGGAGAAGTGGTTATGCTGCAGCTCAGGAGAGGAGCGGATGATGGTGTGTATGGAGAAGTGGTTATGTTGCAACTCAGGAGAGGATCGGATGATGGTATGTATGGAGAAGTGGTTATGCTGCAGCTCAGGAGAGGAGCGGATGATGGTATGTATGGAGAAGTGGTTATGTTGCAACTCAGGAGAGGATCGGATGATGGTATGTATGGAGAAGTGGTTATGCTGCAGCTCAGGAGAGGATCGGATGATGGTATGTATGGAGAAGTGGTTATGCTGCAGCTCAGGAGAGGAGTGGATGATGGTATGTATGGAGAAGTGGTTATGCTGCAGCTCAGGAGAGGAGTGGATGATGGTATGTATGGAGAAGTGGTTATGTTGCAACTCAGGAGAGGATCGGATGATGGTATGTATGGAGAAGTGGTTATGCTGCAGCTCAATAGAGGAGTGGATGATGGTGTGTATGGAGAAGTGGTTATGTTGCAGCTCAGGAGAGGAGCGGATGATGGTATGTATGGAGAAGTGGTTATTCTGCAGCTCAGGAGAGGATCGGATGATGGTATGTATGGAGAAGTGGTTATGCTGCAGCTCAATAGAGGAGTGGATGATGGTGTGTATGGAGAAGTGGTTATGTTGCAGATCAGGAGAGGAGCGGATGATGGTATGTATGGAGAAGTGGTTATGCTGCAGCTCAGGAAAGGAGCGGATGATTGGGAGGAATGGAGAAGTGGTTATGTTGCAGCTCAGGAGAGGAGCGGATGATAGTATGTATGGAGAAGTGGTTATGCTGCAGCTCAGGAGAGGAGAGGATGTTGGTATGTATGGAGAAGTGGTTATGTTGCAGCTCAGAAGAGGAGCGGATGATGGTATGTATGGAGAAGTGGTTATGCTGCAGCTCAGGAGAGGAGCGGATGATGGTATGTATGGAGAAGTGGTTATGCTGCAGCTCAGGAGAGGAGCGGATGATTGGGAGGAATGGAGAAGTGGTTATGTTGCAGCTCAGGAGAGGAGCGGATGATAGTATGTATGGAGAAGTGGTTATGCTGCAGCTCAGGAGAGGAGAGGATGTTGGTATGTATGGAGAAGTGGTTATGTTGCAGCTCAGAAGAGGAGCGGATGATGGTATGTATGGAGAAGTGGTTATGCTGCAGCTCAGGAGAGGAGCGGATGATGGTATGTATGGAGAAGTGGTTATGCTGCAGCTCAGGAGAGGAGCGGATGATTGGGAGGAATGGAGAAGTGGTTATGTTGCAGCTCAGGAGAGGAGCGGATGATTGGGGGGAATGGAGAAGTGGTTATGCTGCAGCTCAGGAGAGGAGCGGATGATGGTATGTATGGAGAAGTGGTTATGCTGCAGCTCAGGAGAGGAGCGGATGATGGTATGTATGGAGAAGTGGTTATGTTGCAGCTCAGGAGAGGAGCGGATGATTGGGAGGAATGGAGAAGTGGTTATGTTGCAGCTCAGGAGAGGAGCGGATGATGGTATGTATGGAGAAGTGGTTATGCTGCAGCTCAGGAGAGGAGTGGATGATGGTATGTATGGAGAAGTGTTTATGCTGCAGCTCAGGAGAGGAGCGGATGATGGTATGTATGGAGAAGTGGTTATGCTGCAGCTCAGGAAAGGAGCGGATGATTGGGAGGAATGGAGAAGTGGTTATGTTGCAGCCCAGGAGAGGAGCGGATGATAGTATGTATGGAGAAGTGGTTATGCTGCAGCTCAGGAGAGGAGCGGATCATTGGGAGGAATGGAGAAGTGGTTATGCTGCAGCTCAGGAGAGGAGCGGATCATTGGGAGGAATGGAGAAGTGGTTATGTTGCAGCTCAGAAGAGGAGCGGATGATGGTATGTATGGAGAAGTGGTTATGCTGCAGCTCAGGAGAGGAGCGGATGATGGTATGTATGGAGAAGTGGTTATGCTGCAGCTCAGGAGAGGAGCGGATGATTGGGAGGAATGGAGAAGTGGTTATGTTGCAGCTCAGGAGAGGAGCGGATGATTGGGAGGAATGGAGAAGTGGTTATGTTGCAGCTCAGGAGAAGAGCGGATGATGGTATGTATGGAGAAGTGGTTATGCTGCAACTCAGCAGAGGATCAGATCATGGTGTGTAAGGCAAGGTGGGGGATATGCTGCAGCTCAGTAAAGGAGTGGATAATGGCTTGTATGGAGAGGTGGAGTTTATTCTGCAGCTCAGGTGAGGAGGGAGCGATGGTGTATATGGCGAGGTGGTTATGCTACAGCTCAGGAGAGTGGATGATGGTGTGTATGGAGAAATGGTTATGTTGCAACTCAGGAGTGGAACCAGTGATGCTGTGTTTGGAGTGATGGTATGTATGGTGAGGTGAAGGTTATGCTGCAGCTCAGGAGAGGAGCTCGTGATGGTATGTAAGGAGAGGTGGGGTTATGCTGCAGCTCAGGAGAGGAGCCAGTGATGGTGTGTATGGAGAAGTGGTTATGCTGCAGCTCAGGAGTGGAGCGAGTGATGGTGGGTATGGAGAAGTGGTTATGCTGCAGCTCAGGAGCAGAACAAGTGATGGTATGTAAGGAGAGATGAAGGTTATGCTCCAGCTCAGGAGAGGATTGGATCATGGTGTGTATGGAGAAGTGGTTATGCTGCAGCTCAATAGAGGAGTGGATGATGGTGTGTAGGGAGAGGTGAAGGTTAGGCCGCAGCTCAGCACAGGATCAGATCATGGTGTGTTAGGCGAGGTGGGTGATATGCTGCAGCTCATTAGAGGAGTGGATGATGGTATGTAAGGAGATGTGGTTATGCTGCAGCTCAGGAGAGTGGATGATGGTGTTTATGGGGTGGAGAGGTGGAGGTAATGCTGCATCTAAGTAGAGGGAGCATGAGCAGTTTTTTCCCCTTAGTATTATGCTCCAGCCCTTGGATCTGGTTATACCTCTTCCCCCTGATTTACCTCAACCCCTCAGAGGCAAGTCTGTCGAGGTTGGGAGTATGTGATCGCTCTGGAGCCATATTTGCCCCAAGATCCCCCCACCCCATGTCATCGGCAAGGATCACAATAAAGTTCGGCTGCTTGTAGGTTATCTGTTGATGACAGGAACTGGATTCCAGGAACCAGAAGAACACAACACAAGTTGAAGCCAGGACCAAGCTGAGATAAGATGACGTCAAAGCCATGGTGGGACAATTCCAAGTATTATGTCCAGGGAGCAGGATCATGAATGGGGACATCATCAGGTCTTCATCCTTGTCGTGATATCTGAAAATCAAAGCAAAGCTCAGGACGCTGCAGAGTTCTCATAAAAAGAAAACAAGGATAGAAACTGGGCCGAGAGCCAATGCCAACAAACAACCAGTGCCTGAGGCTGTGGAGGACCCCAATGGACTGCAGCCGTCAACAGTCTGGGCTACAAGGACATCAATAGACTGCAGCTGTCAAAGCCTGAGGCTACAAGGACAACTATAGCTGTATAAACCACGGCCGCCAGCAGCAGGAGCTCCAAAGGACATGTATAGAGCGCGGCCACCAGCAGCAGGAGCTCCAGAGGACATGTATAGAGCGTGGCCACCAGCAGCAGGAGCTCCAGAGGACATGTATAGAGCGTGGCCGCCAGGAGCACCAGAGGACATGTATAGAGCATGGCCACCAGCAGCAGGAGCTCCAGAGGACATGTTTAGAGCGTGGCCGCCAGGAGCACCAGAGGACATGTATAGAGCGCGGCCGCCAGGAGCACCAGAGGACATGTAAAGAGCGCGGCCACCAGCAGCAGGAGCTCCAGAGGACATGTATAGAGCGCAGCCACCAGCAGCTGGAGCTCCAGGGGACATGTACAGAGCTTGGTCGCCAGCAGCAGGAGCTCCAGAGGACATGTATAGAGCGCGGCCCCCAGCAGCAGGAGCTCCAGAGGAGATGTATAGAGCGTGGCCGCCAGCAGCAGGAGCTCCAGAGGACATGTATAGAGCGCAGCCACCAGCAGCAGGAGCTCCCGGGGACATGGATAGGGCGAGGCCACCAGCAGCAGGAGCTCCAGAGGACATGTATAGACCTTGGCCACCAGCAGCAGGAGCTCCAGAGGACATATATAGAGCGCGGCCACCAGCAGCAGGAGCTCCAGGGGACATGCATAGACTGCGGCCACCAGCAGCAGGAGCTCCAGGGGACATATATAGAGCGCGGCCACCAGAAGCAGGCGCTCCAGAGGACATGTATAAAGCGCGGCCACCAGCAGCAGGAGCTCCAGGGGACATGTATAGACCTTGGCCCCCAGCAGCAGGAGCTCCAGGGGACATATATAGAGCGCGGCCACCAGCAGCAGGAGCTCCAGAGGACATGTATAAAGCGCGGCCACCAGCAGCAGGAGCTCCAGAGGACATGTATAGTCCTTGGCCACCAGCAGCAGGAGCTCCAGGGGACATGTATAGACCTTGGCCACCAGCAGCAGGAGCTCCAGAGGACATGTATAAAGCGCGGCCACCAGCAGCAGGAGCTCCAGAGGACATGTATAGACCTTGGCCACCAGCAGCAGGAGCTCCAGAGGACATGTATAGAGCGCGGCCACCAGCAGCAGGAGCTCCAGAGGACATGTATACAGCGCGGCCACCAGCAGCAGGAGCTCCAGGGGACATGTATACAGCGCAGCCACTAGCAGCAGGAGCTCCAGGGAACATGTATAGAGCGTGGCCACCAGCAGCTCCAGGGGACATGTATAGAGTGTGGCCACCAGCAGCAGGAGCTTCAGAGGACATGTATAGACCTTGGCCACCAGCAGCAGGAGCTCCAGAGGACATGTATAGACCTTGGCCACCAGCAGCAGGAGCTCCAGGGGACATGTATAGACCTTGGCCACCAGCAGCAGGAGCTCCAGAGGACATGTATAGACCTTGGCCACCAGCAGCAGGAGTTCCAGAGGACATGTATAGAGCGTGGCCACCAGCAGCAGGAGCTCCAGGGGACATGTATAGACCTTGGCCACCAGCAGCAGGAGCTCAAGAGGACATGTATAGAGCGCGGCCACCAGCAGCAGGAGCTCCAGGGGACATGTATAGACCTTGGCCACCAGCAGCAGGAGCTCCAGGGGACATGTATAGACCTTGGCCACCAGCAGCAGGAGCTCCAGGGGACATGTATAGAGCGCGGCCACCAGCAGCAGGAGTTCCAGAGGACATGTATAGACCTTGGCCACCAGCAGCAGGAGTTCCAGAGGACATGTATAGACCTTGGCCACCAGCAGCAGGAGCTCCAGGGGACATGTATAGAGCACGGCCACCAGCAGCAGGAGCTCCAGAGGACATGTATAGACCTGCCCACGAGCAGCAGGAGCTCCAGAGGACATGTATAGACCTGGCCACCAGCAGCAAGAGCTCCAGAGGACATGTATAGACCTTGGCCACCAGCAGCAGGAGCTCCAGGGGACATGTATAGACCTTGGCCACCAGCAGCAGGAGCTCCAGAGGACATGTATAGAGCGTGGCCACCAGCAGCAGGAGCTCCAGGGGACATGTATAGACCTTGGCCACCAGCAGCAGGAGCTCCAGGGGACATGTATAGACCTTGGCCACCAGCAGCAGGAGCTCCAGGGGACATGTATAGAGCGCGGCCACCAGCAGCAGGAGCTCCAGAGGACATGTAAGGACCTTGGCCACCAGCAGCAGGAGCTCCAGAGGACATGTATAGACCTTGGCCACCAGCAGCAGGAGCTCCAGAGGACATGTATAGAGCGCGGCCACCAGCAGCAGGAGCTCCAGAGGACATGTATAGACCTTGGCCACCAGCAGCAGGAGCTCAAGGGGACATGTATAGACCTTGGCCACCAGCAGCAGGAGCTCCAGGGGACATGTATAGACCTTGGCCACCAGCAGCAGGAGCTCCAGAGGACATGTATAGACCTTGGCCACCAGCAGCAGGAGCTCCAGAGGACATGTTTAGACCTTGGCCACCAGCAGCAGGAGCTCCAGGGGACATGTATAGACCTTGGCCACCAGCAGCAGGAGCTCCAGGGGACATGTATAGACCTTGGCCACCAGCATCAGGAGCTCCAGAGGACATGTATAGAGCGTGGCCACCAGCAGCAGGAGCTCCAGGGGACATGTATAGACCTTGGCCACCAGCAGCAGGAGCTCCAGAGGACATGTATAGACCTTGGCCACCAGCAGCAGGAGCTCCAGAGGACATGTATAGAGTGGGCCACCAGCAGCAGGAGCTCCAGGGGACATGTATAGACCTTGGCCACCAGAAGCAGGAGCTCCAGGGGACATGTATAGAGCGCGGCCACCAGCAGCAGGAGCTCCAGAGGACATGTATAGAGCACGGCCACCAGCAGCAGGAGCTCCAGAGGACATGTATAGAGCGCGGCCACCAGCAGCAGGAGCTCCAGAGGGCATGTATAGACCTTGGCCACCAGCAGCAGGAGCTCCAGAGGACATGTATAGACCTTGGCCACCAGCAGCAGGAGCTCCAGAGGACATGTATAGAGCGCGGCCACCAGCAGCAGGAGCTCCAGAGGACATGTATAGAGCGCGGCCACCAGCAGCAGGAGCTCCAGAGGACATGTATAGAGCGCGGCCACCAGCAGCAGGAGCTCCAGAGGACATGTATAGAGCGCGGCCACCAGCAGCAGGAGCTCCAGAGGACATGTATAGACCTTGGCCACCAGCAGCAGGAGCTCCAGAGGACATGTATAGAGCGCGGCCACCAGCAGCAGGAGCTCCAGAGGACATGTATAGAGCGTGGCCACCAGCAGCAGGAGCTCCAGAGGACATATATAGACCTTGGCCCCCAGCAGCAGGAGCTCCAGAGGACATGTATAGAGCGTGGCCACCAGCAGCAGGAGCTCCAGGGGACATGTATAGACCTTGGCCACCAGCAGCAGGAGCTCCAGAGGACATGTATAGACCTTGGCCACCAGCAGCAGGAGCTCCAGGGGACATGTATAGAGCGCGGCCACCAGCAGCAGGAGCTCCAGAGGACATGTATAGACCTTGGCCACCAGCAGCAGGAGCTCCAGAGGACATGTATAGACCTTGGCCACCAGCAGCAGGAGCTCCAGAGGACATGTATAGACCTTGGCCACCAGCAGCAGGAGCTCCAGAGGACGTGTATAGACCTTGGCCACCAGCAGCAGGAGCTCCAGAGGACATGTATAGAGCGCGGCCACCAGCAGCAGGAGCTCCAGGGGACATGTATAGAGCGCGGCCACCAGCAGCAGGAGCTCCAGAGGACATGTATAGAGCGCGGCCACCAGCAGCAGGAGCTCCAGAGGACATGTATAGAGCGCGGCCACCAGCAGCAGGAGCTCCAGAGGACATGTATAGACCTTGGCCACCAGCAGCAGGAGCTCCAGAGGACATGTATAGAGCGCGGCCACCAGCAGCAGGAGCTCCAGAGGACATGTATAGAGCGTGGCCACCAGCAGCAGGAGCTCCAGAGGACATGTATAGACCTTGGCCACCAGCAGCAGGAGCTCCAGAGGACATGTATAGACCTTGGCCACCAGCAGCAGGAGCTCCAGGGGACATGTATAGAGCGCGGCCACCAGCAGCAGGAGCTCCAGAGGACATGTATAGAGCGCGGCCACCAGCAGCAGGAGCTCCAGAGGACATGTATAGAGCGCGGCCACCAGCAGCAGGAGCTCCAGAGGACATGTATAGAGCGCGGCCACCAGCAGCAGGAGCTCCAGAGGACATGTATAGACCTTGGCCACCAGCAGCAGGAGCTCCAGAGGACATGTATAGGGCGTGGCCACCAGCAGCAGGAGCTCCAGGGGACATGTATAGAGCACGGCCACCAGCAGCAGGAGCTCCAGGGGACATGTATAGAGCGTGGCCACCAGCACTAAGATACAGCGTCCACAGTTGCCCCTCACCTCACTTGTACATAGAGCTGCTGAGGACACACATTAAGGGACACGAGTACACAGGGCAATGTGCCACCTCATCGAACCAAGGGGGAAAAAAAAGAGGGAACCGGGCTCACAGGAATCAAATTCATGAACAAGGCAGGAGGCACTATACACGAGGAGGGGGCACTGTATATGAGGGAGACAGCACAATATATGGGAAGGGGCAGTATATGGGGAGATGTTACTGCACTGCCCCGCCCTCTATGTTCCGCAGTATGTGGCCAGGGGGGCAGTACATGAGGAGGGGGACTATATAAGAGGAAGGGGCTGTATATATAAGGAGGGGGCAGTATATACAAGGAGGGGGCAGTATATACAAGGAGGGTCACTGTATATAAGGCGGAGAGCGGTATAAGGGGGCGGCATAAGGAGGCCAGTATATACAAGGAGGGGGCAGTATATACAAGGAGGGGGCAGTATATACAAGGAGGGGGCAGTATATACAAGGAGGGGAGCAGTATATACAAGGAGGGGAGCAGTATATACAAGGAGGGGAGCAGTATATACAAGGAGGGGAGCAGTATATACAAGGAGGGGAGCAGTATATACAAGGAGGGGGCAGTATATACAAGGAGGGGGCAGTATATACAAGGAGGGGGCAGTATATACAAGGAGGGGGCAGTATATACAAGGAGGGGGCAGTATATACAAGGAGGGTCACTGTATATAAGGCGGAGAGCGGTATGAGGGGGCGGCATAAGGAGGAGGGCAGTATATACAAGGAGGGGGCAGTATATACAAGGAGGGGGCAGTATATACAAGGAGGGGGCAGTATATACAAGGAGGAGGGCAGTACATACAAGGAGGAGGGCAATATAAATAAGGCAGAGGGCAGTATATAAAAGGCAGAGGGCAGTATATAAAAGGCAGAGGGCAGTATATAAAAGGCAGAGGGCAGTATATAAAAGGCAGAGGGCAGTATATAAAAGGCAGAGGGCAGTATATAAAAGGCAGAGGGCAGTATATGTAAGGCAGAGGGCAGTATAAATAAGGCAGAGGGCAGTATAAATAAGGCAGAGGGCAGTATAAATAAGGCAGGGGGCAGAATATACAAAGAGGGGGCAGTATATACAAAGAGGGGGCAGTATATACAAAGAGGGGGCAGTATATACAAAGAGGGGGCAGTATATACAAAGAGGGGTCAGTATATACAAAGAGGGGTCAGTATATACAAAGAGGGGTCAGTATATACAAAGAGGGGGCAGTATATACAAGGAGGGGAGTAGTATATACAAGGAGGGGGCAGTATATACAAAGAGGGGGCAGTATATACAAGGAGGGGGCAGTATATACAAGGAGGGGGCAGTATATACAAGGAGGGTCACTGTATATAAGGCGGAGAGCGGTATGAGGGGGCGGCATAAGGAGGAGGGCAGTATATACAAGGAGGGGGCAGTATATACAAGGAGGGGGCAGTATATACAAGGTGGAGGGCAGTATATACAAGGTGGAGGGCAGTATATACAAGGTGGAGGGCAGTACATACAAGGAGGGGGCAGTACATACAAGGAGGGGGCAGTATATACAAGGAGGGGGCAGTATATACAAGGAGGGGGCAGTATATACAAGGAGGGGGCAGTATATACAAGGAGGGTCACTGTATATAAGGCGGAGAGCGGTATGAGGGGGCGGCATAAGGAGGAGGGCAGTATATACAAGGAGGGGGCAGTATATACAAGGAGGGGGCAGTATATACAAGGAGGGGGCAGTATATACAAGGAGGAGGGCAGTACATACAAGGAGGAGGGCAATATAAATAAGGCAGAGGGCAGTATATAAAAGGCAGAGGGCAGTATATAAAAGGCAGAGGGCAGTATATAAAAGGCAGAGGGCAGTATATAAAAGGCAGAGGGCAGTATATAAAAGGCAGAGGGCAGTATATGTAAGGCAGAGGGCAGTATAAATAAGGCAGAGGGCAGTATAAATAAGGCAGAGGGCAGTATAAATAAGGCAGGGGGCAGAATATACAAAGAGGGGGCAGTATATACAAAGAGGGGGCAGTATATACAAAGAGGGGGCAGTATATACAAAGAGGGGGCAGTATATACAAAGAGGGGTCAGTATATACAAAGAGGGGTCAGTATATACAAAGAGGGGTCAGTATATACAAAGAGGGGGCAGTATATACAAGGAGGGGAGCAGTATATACAAGGAGGGGGCAGTATATACAAAGAGGGGGCAGTATATACAAGGAGGGGGCAGTATATACAAGGAGGGGGCAGTATATACAAGGAGGGTCACTGTATATAAGGCGGAGAGCGGTATGAGGGGGCGGCATAAGGAGGAGGGCAGTATATACAAGGAGGGGGCAGTATATACAAGGAGGGGGCAGTATATACAAGGTGGAGGGCAGTATATACAAGGTGGAGGGCAGTATATACAAGGTGGAGGGCAGTACATACAAGGAGGGGGCAGTACATACAAGGAGGGGGCAGTACATACAAGGAGGGGGCAGTACATACAAGGAGGAGGGCAATATAAATAAGGCAGAGGGCAGTATATAAAAGGCGGAGGGCAGTATATAAAAGGCAGAGGGCAGTATAAATAAGGCAGGGGGCAGTATAAATAAGGCAGGGGGCAGTATAAATAAGGCAGGGGGCAGTATAAATAAGGCAGGGGGCAGTATAAATAAGGCAGGGGGCAGTATAAATAAGACAGGGGGCAGTATAAATAAGGCAGGGGGCAGAATATACAAAGAGGGGGCAGAATATACAAAGAGGGGGCAGTATATACAAAGAGGGGGCAGTATATACAAAGAGGGGGCAGTATATACAAAGAGGGGGCAGTATATACAAAGAGGGGGCAGTATATACAAAGAGGGGGCAGTATAAATAAGGAGGAGGGCAGTATAAATAAGGAGGAGGGCAGTATATACGAGGCGGATGGGCAGTATATACGAGGCAGGGGGGGCAGTATATACGAGGCAGGGGGGGCAGTATATACGAGGCAGGGGGGGCAGTATATACGAGGCAGGGGGGGCAGTATATACGAGGCAGGGGGGCAGTATAAATGAGGCAGGGGGAGCAGTATATATGAGGCGGCGGCAGTATATACGAGGCAGGGGGCGTATATATGAGGCGGGGGCAGTATATATGAGACAGGGGGGCAGTATATATGAGGCAGGGGGCAGTATATATGAGACAGGGGGCAGTATATATGAGACAGGGGCAGTATATATGAGACAGGGGGGCAGTATATATGAGACAGGGGCAGTATATATGAGGCAGGGGGCAGTATATATGAGGCGGCGGCAGTATATACGAGGCAGGGGGCGTATATATGAGGCGGGGGCAGTATATATGAGACAGGGGCAGTATATATGAGGCAGGGGGCAGTATATATGAGGCGGCGGCAGTATATACGAGGCAGGGGGCGTATATATGAGGCGGGGGCAGTATATATGAGACAGGGGGGCAGTATATATGAGGCGGGGGCAGTATATATGAGACAGGGGGGCAGTATATACGAGGCAGGGGGTTGTATATATGAGGTAGGGGGCAGTATATATGAGGCAGGGGCAGTATATATGAGGCGCGGGCAGTATATATGAGGCGGGGGCAGTATATATGAGACAGGGGGCGTATATATGAGACAGGGGGCGTATATATGAGACAGGGGGGCAGTATATATGAGGCGGGGGCAGTATATATGAGGCAGGGGGCAGTATATATGAGGCAGGGGGCAGTATATATGAGGCAGGGGGCAGTATATATGAGGCAGGGGGCAGTATATATGAGGCAGGGGGCAGTATGAGGCAGGGGGCAGTATATATGAGGCAGGGGGCAGTATATATGAGACAGGGGGCAGTATATATGAGACAGGGGGAAGTATATATGAGGCGGGGGCAGTATATATGAGGCGGGGGGCAGTATATATGAGGCGGGGGGCAGTATATATGAGGCGGGGGGCAGTATATATGAGGCGGGGGGCAGTATATATGAGGCGGGGGGCAGTATATATGAGGCGGGGGGCAGTATATATATGAGGCAGGGGGTAGTATATATGAGACAGGGGGTAGTATATATGAGACAGGGGGGCAGTATATATGAGGCAGGGGGCAGTATATATGAGACAGGGGGGCAGTATATATGAGACAGGGGGGCAGTATATATGAGGCAGGGGGCAGTATATATGAGGCAGGGGGCGTATATATGAGGCAGGGGGGCAGTATATACGAGGCAGGGGCAGTATATACGAGGCAGGGGCAGTATATACGAGGCGGGGTAGTATATACGAGGCAGGGGGCAGTATATATGAGGCAGGGGGCAGTATATATGAGGCAGGGGGCAGTATATACGAGGCAGGGGGCATATATATGAGGCGGGGGGCAGTATATATGAGACAGGGGGCAGTATATATGAGGCAGGGGGCAGTATATACGAGGCAGGGGGCAGTATATACGAGGCAGGGGCAGTATATACGAGGCGGGGTAGTATATACGAGGCAGGGGGCAGTATATATGAGGCGGGGGGCAGTATATATGAGGCAGTATATACGAGGCAGGGGGCGTATATATGAGGCGGGGGGGGCAGTATATATGAGACAGGGGGGCAGTATATATGAGGCGGGGGCAGTATATACGAGGCAGGGGGCAGTATAAACGAGGCAGGGGCAGTATATACGAGGCGGGGTAGTATATACGAGGCAGGGGGCAGTATATATGAGGCGGGGGGGGCAGTATATATGAGGCGGGGGGGGCAGTATATATGAGGCGGGGGGCAGTATATATGAGGCGGGGGCAGTATGTACCGGGAGATGTCGCAGCTCCCGCCCCGCCCTCCTCCGTATTCCGCAGTGTGTTGGGGTAGGGAGGGAGGGAGGGGGTGATGTTACTGTCCTCCCCCTCCCTCTGGTATCCGGTGTGATCCGGTTCTCTCCTGTCTGCTCCGCTCCGTGAGCGCGCCCGCAGCTCTGACACGTGCGAAGACGGGGCGGTACCGGAAGCGGCAGGTGTCAAAACAAACACCGCCCCCTCCCTGCCCTCCACAGCACAGACCACGCCCCCATGTCTTACTGAGTCCCGGAAAATGAGGGGCGTACAGCGTCAGCTCTGGGGTACAGGTGGGGGGATTATGTCAGTTCAGGGGTACAGGGGGGATTATGTCAGTTCAGGGGTACAGCGGGGGTTATGTCAGTTCAGGGGTACAGGGGGGATTATGTCAGTTCAGGGGTACAGGGGGGATTATGTCAGTTCAGGGGTACAGGGGGGATTATGTCAGTTCAGGGGTACAGGGTTTGTGGATCATCACATCTGGGGTAAAGAGGGGTATTAGGTCAGCTCTGGGGTACAGGGGGGTATTATGTAAGTTCTGGGGTACAGAGGGGTATTAGGTCAGCTCTGGGGTACAGGGGGGTATTATGTAAGCTCTGGGGTACAGAGGGGTATTAGGTCAGTTCTGGGGTACAGGGGGGTATTATGTCAGCTCTGGGGCACAGGAGGTATTATGTCAGCTCTGGGGTACAGGGGGGTATTATGTCAACTCTGGGGTACAGAGGGGGTATTATGTCAGTTCAGGGGTACAGGGGGGTATTAATGTTAGCTCTGGGGTAAAGAGGGGTATTAGGTCAGCTCTTGGGTACAGGGGGGTATTATGTAAGCTCTGGGGTACAGAGGGGTATTAGGTCAGTTCTGGGGTACAGGGGGGTATTAGGTCAGCTCTGGGGTACAGGGGGGTATTATGTCAGTTCAGGGGTAGAGGGAGGTATTATGTCAGCTCTAGGGTACAGGGGGTATTATGTCAGTTCTGGGGTACAGGGGGTGTGGAGCATCAGCTCTGGGGTACAGGGGGTATTATGTCAGTTCTGGGGTACAGGGTTTGTGGAGCATCAGCTCTGGGGTACAGGGGGGTATTATGTCAGCTCCGGGGTACAGGGGTATTAGGTCAGCTCTGGGGTACAAGGGGGTATTAGGTCAGTTCTGGGGTACAGGGGGGTATTATGTCAGTTCAGGGATACAGGGGGGTATTATGTCAGCTCTGGGGTAGGGGGGTATTATGTCAGTTCTGGGGTACAGGGGGGTGTTTAGCAGCAGCTCTGGGGTACAGAGGGGTATTAGGTCAGCTCTGGGGTACAGGGGGGTATTATGTCAGCTCTGGGGTAGGGGGGTATTATGTCAGTTCTGGGGTACAGGGGGGTGTTTAGCAGCAGCTCTGGGGTACAGGGGGTATTATGTCAGCTCTGGGGTACAGGGGGTATTATGTCAGCTCTGGGGTACAGAGGGTTATTAGGTCATCTCTGGGGTACAGGGGGGTATTAGGTCAGCTCTGTGGTACAGAGGGGTATTAGGTCAGCTCTGGGGTACAGGGGTGTATTATGTCAACTCTGGGGTACAGGGGGGGTATTATGTCAGCTCTGGGGTACAGGGGGGGTATTATGTCAGCTCTGGGGTACAGGGGGTATTATATCAGTTCAGGGGTACAGGGGGGTATTAATGTCAGCTCTGGGGTACAGGGGGGTATTATGTCAGCTCTAGGGGAACAGGGGGTGTGGAGCATCAGCTCTGGGGTACAGGGGGTATTATGTCAGCTCTGGGGTACAAGGGGGTATTAGGTCATTTCAGGGGTACAGGGGGGTATTATGTCAGTTCAGGGGTACAGGGGGGTATTATGTCAGCTCTGGGGTAGAGGGGGGTATTATGCCAGCTTTGGGGTAGAGGGGGGGTATTATGTCAGCTCTGGGGTACAGGGGGGGGGGTTATGTCAGTACAGGGGGGTATTATGTCAGTTCTGGGGTACAGGGGGTGTGGAGCATCAGCTCTGGGGTACAGAGGGGTATTAGGTCAGCTCTGGGGTACAGGGGGGTATTAGGTCAGCTCTGGGGTACAGAGGGGTATTAGGTCAACTTTGGGGTACAGGGGGTATTATGTCAGCTCTGGGGTACAGGGGGGGTATTATGTCAGCTCTGGGGTACAGGGGGTATATTATGTCAGCTCTGGGGTACAGGGGGTATTATATCAGTTCAGGGGTACAGGGGGGTATTAATGTCAGCTCTGGGGTAGAGGGGGGGGTATTATGTCAGCTCTGGGGTACAGGGGGTGTGGAGCATCAGCTCTGGGGTAGAGGGAGGGTATTAGGTCAGTTCTGGTGTACAAGGGTGTATTAGGTCAGTTCTGGGGTACAGGGGGTATTAGGTCAGCTCTGGGGTACAGGGGGGTATTAGGTCAGTTCTGGGGTACAGGGGGGTATTAGGTCAGTTCAGGGGTACAGGGGGGTATTATGTCAGCTCTGGGGAAGAGGGTGGTATTATGCCAGCTTTGGGGTAGAGGGGGGGGGGGGTATTATGTCAGCTCTGGAGTACAGGGGGGGGGATTATGTCAGTTCAGGGGTACAGGGGGGTATTATGTCAGCTCTGGGGTAGAGGGGGGTATTATGCCAGCTTTGGGGTAGAGGGGGGGTATTATGTCAGCTCTGGGGTACAGGAGTGGTATTATGTCAGCTCTGGGGTACAGGGGGTATTAGGTCAGTTCTGGGGTACAGGGGGGTATTATGGCAGCTCTGGGATACAGGGGGTATTATGCCAGTTCTGGGGTACAGGGGGGTATTATGTCAGCTGTGGGGTATTACGTCAGCTCTGGGGTACAGGGGGTATGTCAGTTCAGGGGGGTATTATGGCAGCTCTGGGGTACAGGGGGTATTATGCCAGTTCTGGGGTACAGGGGGGTATTATGTCAGTTCTGGGTTACAGGGGGTATTATGGCAGCTCTGGGGTACAGGGGGTATTATGCCAGTTCTGGGGTACAGGGGGTATTATGCCAGTTCTGGGGTACAGGGGGTATTTGGTCAGCTCTGGGGTACAGAGGGGTATTAGGTCAGATCTGGCGTACAGGGGGGTATTAGGTCAATTCTGGGTTACAGGGGGGTATTATGGCAGCTCTGGGGTACAGGGGGTATTATGGCAGTTCTGGGGTACAGGGGGGTATTAGGTCAGTTCTGGGGTACAGGGGGTATTATGTCAGCTCTGGGGTACAGAGGGGTATTATGTCAGTTCTGGGGTACAAGGGGGGTATTGGGTCAATTCTGGGGTACAGGGGGGGGGTATAATGTCAGCCCTGGGGTACAGGTGGGTATTATGTCAGCTCTTGGGTACAGGGGGGGTATTATGTCAGCTCTGGGGTACAGGGGGATATTATGTCAGCTCTGGGGTACAGGGGGCATTAGGTCAGTTCTGGGGTATAGGGGGGTATTATGGCAGTTCTGGGGTACAGGGGGTATTAGGTCAGTTCTGGGGTACAGGGGTGTATTATGTCAGCTCTGGGCTAGAGGGGGGTATTATGTCAGTTCAGGGGTACAGGGGGGTATTATGTCAGCTCTAGGGTAGAGGGGGGTTATTATGTCAGCTCTGGGGTACAGGGGGGTATTATGTCAGCTCTGGGGTACAGGGGGTATTAGGTCAGTTCTGGGGTACAGGGGGGTATTATGTCAGTTCAGGGGTACAGGGGGTATTATGTCAGCTATAGGGTACAGGGGGTATTATGTCAGTTTGGGGGTGCAGGGGGGTATTATGTCAGCTCTGGGGTACAAGGGGAGTGTGGAGCATCAGCTCTGGGGTACAGGGGGTATTATGTCAGTTCTGAGATACAGGGGGTATTATGTTAGTTCAGGGGTAGAGGGGGGTATTAGGTCAGTTCAGGGGGTATTATGTCAGTTCTGGGGTCCAGGAGTGGCGTGGAGCATCAGCTCTGGGGTACAGGGGGTATTATGTCAGTTCTGGGGTACAGGGGGGTATTATGTCAGTTCAGGGGTCCAGGGGGTGTGGAGCATCAGCTCTGGGGTACAAGGGGTATTAAGTCAGTTCTGGGGTACAAGGGGAGTGTGGAGCATCAGCTCTGGGGTACAGGGGGTATTATGTCAGTTCTGAGATACAGGGGGTATTATGTTAGTTCAGGGGTAGAGGGGGGTATTATGTCAGTTCTGGGGTACAGGGAGTGGGTATTATGTCAGTTCAGGGGGTATTATGTCAGCTTTGGGGTACAGGGAGGTATTATGTCAGCTCTGGGGTAGAGGGGGGGTATTATGTCAGCTCTGGGGTAGAGGGGGGGTATTATGTCAGTTCTGGGGTACAGGGGGTATTATGTCAGTTCTGGGGTACAGGGCGTATTAGGTCAGCTCTGGGCGACAGGGGGGTATTAGGTCAGTTCTGGGGTACAGGGGGGTATTAGGTCAGTTCTGGGGTACAGGGGGTATTATGTCAGCTCTGGGGTACAGGGGGTATTATGTCAGTTCTGGGTTACAGGGGGGTATTATGGCAGCTCTGGGGTACAGGGGGTATTATGTCAGCTCTGGGGTACAAGGGGAGTGTGGAGCATCAAGTCTGCGGTACAGGAGATATTATGTCAGTTCAGGGATACAGGCGGTATTATGTTAGTTCAGGGGTACAGGGGGGTATTAGGTCAGTTCAGGGGGTATGTCAGTTCTGGGGGTACAGGGGTGGCGTGGAGCATCAGCTCTGGGGTCCAGGGGGTGTGGAGCATCAGCTCTGGGGTACAAGGGGTATTATGTCAGTTCTGGGGGTATTATGTCAGTTCTGGGGTACAGGGGGGTATTATGTCAGTTCAGGGGGTATTATGTCAGCTCTGGGGTACAGGGAGGTATTATGTCAGCTCTGGGGTACAGGGGGTATTATGTCAGTTCTGGGGTACAGGGGGTATTATGTCAGTTCTGGGGTACGGAGGGGTATTATGTCAGCTCTGGGGTACAGGGAGGTATTATGTCAGCTCTGGGGTACAGGGAGGTATTATGTCAGCTCTGGGGTAGAGGGGGGGGGTGTATTATGTCAGTTCTGGGGTACAGGGGGTATTAGGTCATTTCTGGGGTACAGGGGCTATTATGTCAGTTCTGGGGTACAGGGGGTATTATGTCATCTCTGGGGTACAGGGGGGGGGGTATTAGGTCAGTTCTGGGGTACAGGGGGTATTATGTCAGTTCTGGGGTACAGGGGGGTATTAGGTCAGTTCTGGGGTACAGGGGGGTATTATGTCAGCTCTGGGGGGGTATAATGTCAGCTCTGGGGTATAGGGGGGGTATTATGTCAGCTCTTGGGTACAGGGGGGGGTATTATTTCAGTTCTGGGTTACAGGGGGGTATAATGTCGGCTCTTGGGTACAGGGGGGTATTATGTCAGCTCTGGGGTACAGGGGGTATTATGTCAGTTCTGGGGTACAGGGGGTGTGGAGTGTCAGCTCTGGGGTACAGGGGGGTATTATGTCAGCTCTGGGGTACAGGGGGTATTATGTCATCTCTGGGGTACAGGGGGTATCATTTCAGTTCAGGGGTACAGGGTGGTATTATGTCAGTTCTGGGGTACAGGGGTGTGTGGAGTATCCGCTCTGGGGTACAGGGGGGTATTATGTCAGTTCTGGGGCACAGGGGGTATTATGTCAGCTCTGGGGTACAGGGGGGTATTATGTCAGCTCTGGGGTACAGGAGGTATTATGTCAGCTCTGGGGGGGTATATTGTCAGCTCTGGGGTATAGGGGGGGTATTATGTCAGCTCTTGGGTACAGGGGGGGGGGTATTATGTCAGTTCTGGGTTACAGGGGGGATATTATGTCAGTTCTGGGGTACAGGGGGTATTTTGTCAGTTCTGGGATACAGGGGGGGAGTGCCTGTTCTGGGGTACAGGGGGTGTGGAGTATCAGCTCTGGGGTACAGGGGGTATTATGTCAGCTCTGGGGTACAGGGGGTATTATGTTAGCTCTGGGGTACAGGGGGGGTATTATGTCAGCTCTTGGTTACAGGGGGGGGGTATTATGTCAGCTCTGGGGTACAGGGGGGTATAATGTCGGCTCTGGGGTACAGGGGGGGTATTATGTCAGTTCTGGGGTACAGGGGGTGTGGAGTATCAGCTCTGGGGTACAGGGGGTATTATGTCAGTTCTGGGGTACAGGGGGGGGGTATTATGTCAGCTCTGGGGTACAGGAGGTATTATGTTAGCTCTGGGGTACAGGGGGGGTATTATGTCAGCTCTTGGGTACAGGGGGGTATTATGTCAGCTCTGGGTTACAGGGGGGGTATTATGTCAGTTCTGGGGTACAGGGGGTATTTTGTCAGTTCTGGGATACAGGGGGGGGAGTGCCAGTTCTGGGGTACAGGGGGTGTGGAGTATCAGCTCTGGGGTACAGGGGGTATTATGTCAGCTCTGGGGTACAGGGGGTATTATGTTAGCTCTGGGGTACAGGGGGTATTATGTCAGCTCTTGGGTACAGGGGGGTATTATGTCATCTCTGGGGTACAGGGGGTATTATGTCATCTCTGGGGTACAGGGGGTATCATTTCAGTTCAGGGGTACAGGGTTGTATTATGTCAGTTCTGGGGTACAGGGGTGTGCGGAGTATCAGCTCTGGGGTACAGGGGGGTATTATGTCAGCTCTTGGGTACAGGGGGGTATTATGTCAGCTCTTGGGTACAGGGGGGTATTATGTCATCTCTGGGGTACAGGGGGTATTATGTCATCTCTGGGGTACAGGGGGTATCATTTCAGTTCAGGGGTACAGGGTTGTATTATGTCAGTTCTGGGGTACAGGGGTGTGCGGAGTATCAGCTCTGGGGTACAGGGGGGTATTATGTCAGTTCTGGGGCACAGGGGGTATTATGTCAGCTCTGGGGTACAGGGGGGTATTATGTCAGCTCTGGGGTACAGGGGTATTATGTCAGCTCTGGGGTACAGGGGGTATTATGTCAGCTCTGGGGTACAGGGGGTATTATGTTAGCTCTGGGGTACAGGGGGGGTATTATGTCAGCTCTTGGTTACAGGGGGGGGTATTATGTCAGCTCTGGGGTACAGGGGGGTATAATGTCGGCTCTGGGGTACAGGGGGGGTATTATGTCAGTTCTGGGGTACAGGGGGTGTGGAGTATCAGCTCTGGGGTACAGGGGGTATTATGTCAGCTCTGGGGTACAGGGGGTATTATGTTAGCTCTGGGGTACAGGGGGGGTATTATGTCAGCTCTGGGGTACAGGGGGGGTATTATGTCAGCTCTGGGGTACAGGGGGGTATTATGTCAGCTCTGGGTTACAGGGGGTATTATGTCAGCTCTTGGGTACAGGGGGGTATTATGTCAGCTCTTGGGTACAGGGGGGTATTATGTCATCTCTGGGGTACAGGGGGTATTATGTCAGTTCTGGGGTACAAGGGGAGTGTGGAGCATCAGCTCTGGGGTACAGGGGGTATTATGTCAGTTCTGGGGTACAAGGGGAGTGTGGAGCATCAGCTCTGGGGTACAGGGGGTATTATGTCAGTTCTGAGATACAGGGGGTATTATGTTAGTTCAGGGGTAGAGGGGGGTATTATGTCAGCTCCGGGGTACAGGGAGTGGGTATTATGTCAGTTCTGGGGTACAGGGAGTGGGTATTATGTCAGTTCAGGGGGTATTATGTCAGCTCTGGGGTACAGGGAGGTATTATGTCAGCTCTGGGGTAGAGGGGGGGTATTATGTCAGTTCTGGGGTACAGGGGGTATTAGGTCAGCTCTGGGCCACAGGGGGGTATTAGGTCAGTTCTGGGGTACAGGGGGGTATTAGGTCAGTTCTGGTGTACAGGGGGTATTATGTCAGTTCTGGGTTACAGGGGGGTATTATGGCAGCTCTGGGGTACAGGGGGTATTATGTCAGCTCTGGGGTACAGGGGGTATTATGTCAGTTCTGGGTTACAGGGGGGTATTATGTCAGCTCTGGGGTACAGGGGGTATTATGTCAGTTCTGGGGTACAGGGGGGTATTATGTCAGTTCAGGGGTCCAGGGGGTGTGGAGCATCAGCTCTGGGGTACAAGGGGTATTAAGTCAGTTCTGGGGTACAAGGGGAGTGTGGAGCATCAGCTCTGGGGTACAGGGGGTATTATGTCAGTTCTGAGATACAGGGGGTATTATGTTAGTTCAGGGGTAGAGGGGGGTATTATGTCAGTTCTGGGGTACAGGGAGTGGGTATTATGTCAGTTCAGGGGGTATTATGTCAGCTTTGGGGTACAGGGAGGTATTATGTCAGCTCTGGGGTAGAGGGGGGGTATTATGTCAGTTCTGGGGTACAGGGGGTATTATGTCAGTTCTGGGGTACAGGGCGTATAAGGTCAGCTCTGGGCCACAGGGGGGTATTTGGTCAGTTCTGGGGTACAGGGGGGTATTAGGTCAGTTCTGGGGTACAGGGGGTATTATGTCAGCTCTGGGGTACAGGGGGTATTATGTCAGCTCTGGGGTACAGGGGGTATTATGTCAGTTCTGGGTTACAGGGGGGTATTATGGCAGCTCTGGGGTACAGGGGGTATTATGTCAGCTCTGGGGTACAAGGGGAGTGTGGAGCATCAAGTCTGCGGTACAGGAGATATTATGTCAGTTCAGGGATACAGGCGGTATTATGTTAGTTCAGGGGTACAGGGGGGTATTAGGTCAGTTCAGGGGGTATGTCAGTTCTGGGGGTACAGGGGTGGCGTGGAGCATCAGCTCTGGGGTCCAGGGGGTGTGGAGCATCAGCTCTGGGGTACAAGGGGTATTATGTCAGTTCTGGGGTACAGGGGGGTATTATGTCAGTTCAGGGGGTATTATGTCAGCTCTGGGGTACAGGGAGGTATTATGTCAGCTCTGGGGTACAGGGAGGTATTATGTCAGCTCTGGGGTAGAGGGGGGGGGGGTGTATTATGTCAGTTCTGGGGTACAGGGGGTATTAGGTCATTTCTGGGGTACAGGGGCTATTATGTCAGTTCTGGGGTACAGGGGGTATTATGTCATCTCTGGGGTACAGGGGGGGGTATTAGGTCAGTTCTGGGGTACAGGGGGTATTATGTCAGTTCTGGGGTACAGGGGGGTATTAGGTCAGTTCTGGGGTACAGGGGGGTATTATGTCAGCTCTGGGGGGGTATAATGTCAGCTCTGGGGTATAGGGGGGGTATTATGTCAGCTCTTGGGTACAGGGGGGGGTATTATTTCAGTTCTGGGTTACAGGGGGGTATAATGTCGGCTCTTGGGTACAGGGGGGTATTATGTCAGTTCTGGGGTACAGGGGGTGTGGAGTATCAGCTCCGGGGTACAGGGGGTATTATGTCAGCTCTGGGGTACAGGGGGTATTATGTCAGTTCTGGGGTACAGGGGGTGTGGAGTGTCAGCTCTGGGGTACAGGGGGGTATTATGTCAGCTCTGGGGTACAGGGGGTATTATGTCATCTCTGGGGTACAGGGGGTATCATTTCAGTTCAGGGGTACAGGGTGGTATTATGTCAGTTCTGGGGTACAGGGGTGTGTGGAGTATCCGCTCTGGGGTACAGGGGGGTATTATGTCAGTTCTGGGGCACAGGGGGTATTATGTCAGCTCTGGGGTACAGGGGGGTATTATGTCAGCTCTGGGGTACAGGAGGTATTATGTCAGCTCTGGGGGGGTATATTGTCAGCTCTGGGGTATAGGGGGGGTATTATGTCAGCTCTTGGGTACAGGGGGGGGTATTATGTCAGTTCTGGGTTACAGGGGGGGTATTATGTCAGTTCTGGGGTACAGGGGGTATTTTGTCAGTTCTGGGATACAGGGGGGGGAGTGCCAGTTCTGGGGTACAGGGGGTGTGGAGTATCAGCTCTGGGGTACAGGGGGTATTATGTCAGCTCTGGGGTACAGGGGGTATTATGTTAGCTCTGGGGTACAGGGGGGGTATTATGTCAGCTCTTGGTTACAGGGGGGGGGTATTATGTCAGCTCTGGGGTACAGGGGGGTATAATGTCGGCTCTGGGGTACAGGGGGGGTATTATGTCAGTTCTGGGGTACAGGGGGTGTGGAGTATCAGCTCTGGGGTACAGGGGGTATTATGTCAGCTCTGGGGTACAGGGGGTATTATGTTAGCTCTGGGGTACAGGGGGGGTATTATGTCAGCTCTGGGGTACAGGGGGGGTATTATGTCAGCTCTTGGGTACAGGGGGGTATTATGTCAGCTCTGGGTTACAGGGGGTATTATGTCAGCTCTTGGGTACAGGGGGGTATTATGTCAGCTCTTGGGTACAGGGGGGTATTATGTCATCTCTGGGGTACAGGGGGTATTATGTCATCTCTGGGGTACAGGGGGTATCATTTCAGTTCAGGGGTACAGGGTTGTATTATGTCAGTTCTGGGGTACAGGGGTGTGCGGAGTATCAGCTCTGGGGTACAGGGGGGTATTATGTCAGTTCTGGGGCACAGGGGGTATTATGTCAGCTCTGGGGTACAGGGGGGTATTATGTCAGCTCTGGGGTACAGGGGGTATTATGTCAGCTCTGGGGTACAGGGGGTATTATGTCAGCTCTGGGGTACAGGGGGGGTATTATGTCAGCTCTTGGTTACAGGGGGGGGGGGGTATTATGTCAGCTCTGGGGTACAGGGGGGTATAATTTCGGCTCTGGGGTACAGGGGGGGTATTATGTCAGTTCTGGGGTACAGGGGGTGTGGAGTATCAGCTCTGGGGTACAGGGGGTATTATGTCAGCTCTGGGGTACAGGGGGTATTATGTTAGCTCTGGGGTACAGGGGGGGTATTATGTCAGCTCTGGGGTACAGGGGGGGTATTATGTCAGCTCTGGGGTACAGGGGGGTATTATGTCAGCTCTGGGTTACAGGGGGTATTATGTCAGCTCTTGGGTACAGGGGGGTATTATGTCAGCTCTTGGGTACAGGGGGGTATTATGTCATCTCTGGGGTACAGGGGGTATTATGTCAGTTCTGGGGTACAAGGGGAGTGTGGAGCATCAGCTCTGGGGTACAGGGGGTATTATGTCAGTTCTGAGATACAGGGGGTATTATGTTAGTTCAGGGGTAGAGGGGGGTATTATGTCAGCTCCGGGGTACAGGGGGGTATTATGTCAGTTCTGGGGTACAGGGAGTGAGTATTATGTCAGTTCAGGGGGTATTATGTCAGCTCTGGGGTACAGGGAGGTATTATGTCAGCTCTGGGGTAGAGGGGGGGTATTATGTCAGTTCTGGGGTACAGGGGGTATTATGTCAGTTCTGGGGTACAGGGCGTATTAGGTCAGCTCTGGGCCACAGGGGGGTATTAGGTCAGTTCTGGGGTACAGGGGGGTGTTAGGTCAGTTCTGGGGTACAGGGGGTATTATGTCAGTTCTGGGTTACAGGGGGGTATTATGGCAGCTCTGGGGTACAGGGGGTATTATGTCAGCTCTGGGGTACAGGGGGTATTATGTCAGTTCTGGGTTACAGGGGGGTATTATGGCAGCTCTGGGGTACAGGGGGTATTATGTCAGCTCTGGGGTACAAGGGGAGTGTGGAGCATCAAGTCTGCGGTACAGGAGATATTATGTCAGTTCAGGGATACAGGCGGTATTATGTTAGTTCAGGGGTACAGGGGGGTATTAGGTCAGTTCAGGGGGTATGTCAGTTCTGGGGGTACAGGGGTGGCGTGGAGCATCAGCTCTGGGGTCCAGGGGGTGTGGAGCATCAGCTCTGGGGTACAAGGGGTATTATGTCAGTTCTGGGGGTATTATGTCAGTTCTGGGGTACAGGGGGGTATTATGTCAGTTCAGGGGGTATTATGTCAGCTCTGGGGTACAGGGAGGTATTATGTCAGCTCTGGGGTACAGGGAGGTATTATGTCAGCTCTGGGGTAGAGGGGGGGGGTGTATTATGTCAGTTCTGGGGTACAGGGGGTATTAGGTCATTTCTGGGGTACAGGGGCTATTATGTCAGTTCTGGGGTACAGGGGGTATTATGTCATCTCTGGGGTACAGGGGGGGGGTATTAGGTCAGTTCTGGGGTACAGGGGGTATTATGTCAGTTCTGGGGTACAGGGGGGTATTAGGTCAGTTCTGGGGTACAGGGGGGTATTATGTCAGCTCTGGGGGGGTATAATGTCAGCTCTGGGGTATAGGGGGGGTATTATGTCAGCTCTTGGGTACAGGGGGGGGTATTATTTCAGTTCTGGGGTACAGGGGGTGTGGAGTATCAGCTCTGGGGTACAGGGGGTATTATGTCAGCTCTGGGGTACAGGGGGTATTATGTTAGCTCTGGGGTACAGGGGGGGGTATTATGTCAGCTCTGGGGTACAGGGGGGGTATTATGTCAGCTCTTGGGTACAGGGGGGTATTATGTCAGCTCTGGGTTACAGGGGGTATTATGTCAGCTCTTGGGTACAGTGGGGTATTATGTCAGCTCTTGGGTACAGGGGGGTATTATGTCATCTCTGGGGTACAGGGGGTATTATGTCATCTCTGGGGTACAGGGGGTATCATTTCAGTTCAGGGGTACAGGGTTGTATTATGTCAGTTCTGGGGTACAGGGGTGTGCGGAGTATCAGCTCTGGGGTACAGGGGGGTATTATGTCAGTTCTGGGGCACAGGGGGTATTATGTCAGCTCTGGGGTACAGGGGGGTATTATGTCAGCTCTGGGGTACAGGGGGGGTATTATGTCAGTTCTGGGGTACAGGGGGGTATTATGTCAGTTCTGGGGTACAGGGGGGTATTATGTCAGTTCTGGGGTACAGGGGGTATTATGTCAGCTCTGGGGTACAGGGGGGTATTATGTCAGTTCTGGGGTACAGGAGGTATTATGTCAGTTCTGGGGCACAGGGGGTATTATGTCAGCTCTGGGGTACAGGGGGGTATTATGTCAGCTCTGGGGTACAGGGGGGTATTATGTCAGCTCTGGGGTACAGGAGGTATTATATCAGCTCTGGGGTACAGGGGGGTATTATGTCAGCTCTAGGATACAGGGGGTATTATGTCAGCTCTTGGGTACAGGGGGGTATTATATCAGTTCTGGGGTACAGGGGGGTATTATGTCAGCTCTGGGGTACAGGAGTGGTATTATGTCAGCTCTGGGGTACAGGGGGTATTATGTCAGTTCTGGGGTACAGGGGGGGTATTATGTCAGTTCTGGGGTACAGGGGGTATTATGTCAGTTCTGGGGTACAGGGGGTATTATGTCAGTTCTGGGGTACAGGGGGGTATTATGTCAGTTCTGGGGTACAGGGGGTATTATGTCAGTTCTGGGGTACGGAGGGGTATTATGTCAGCTCTGGGGTACAGGGAGGTATTATGTCAGCTCTGGGGTACAGGGAGGTATTATGTCAGCTCTGGGGTAGAGGGGGGGGGGTGTATTATGTCAGTTCTGGGGTACAGGGGGTATTAGGTCATTTCTGGGGTACAGGGGCTATTATGTCAGTTCTGGGGTACAGGGGGTATTATGTCATCTCTGGGGTACAGGGGGGGGGGTATTAGGTCAGTTCTGGGGTACAGGGGGTATTATGTCAGTTCTGGGGTACAGGGGGGTATTAGGTCAGTTCTGGGGTACAGGGGGGTATTATGTCAGCTCTGGGGGGGTATAATGTCAGCTCTGGGGTATAGGGGGGGTATTATGTCAGCTCTTGGGTACAGGGGGGGGTATTATTTCAGTTCTGGGTTACAGGGGGGTATAATGTCGGCTCTTGGGTACAGGGGGGTATTATGTCAGTTCTGGGGTACAGGGGGTGTGGAGTATCAGCTCCGGGGTACAGGGGGTATTATGTCAGCTCTGGGGTACAGGGGGTATTATGTCAGTTCTGGGGTACAGGGGGTGTGGAGTGTCAGCTCTGGGGTACAGGGGGGTATTATGTCAGCTCTGGGGTACAGGGGGTATTATGTCATCTCTGGGGTACAGGGGGTATCATTTCAGTTCAGGGGTACAGGGTGGTATTATGTCAGTTCTGGGGTACAGGGGTGTGTGGAGTATCCTCTCTGGGGTACAGGGGGGTATTATGTCAGTTCTGGGGCACAGGGGGTATTATGTCAGCTCTGGGGTACAGGAGGTATTATGTCAGCTCTGGGGGGGTATAATGTCAGCTCTGGGGTATAGGGGGGGTATTATGTCAGCTCTTGGGTACAGGGGGGGGTATTATGTCAGTTCTGGGTTACAGGGGGGGTATTATGTCAGTTCTGGGGTACAGGGGGTATTTTGTCAGTTCTGGGATACAGGGGGGGAGTGCCAGTTCTGGGGTACAGGGGGTGTGGAGTATCAGCTCTGGGGTACAGGGGGTATTATGTCAGCTCTGGGGTACAGGGGGTATTATGTTAGCTCTGGGGTACAGGGGGGGTATTATGTCAGCTCTTGGTTACAGGGGGGGGTATTATGTCAGCTCTGGGGTACAGGGGGGTATAATGTCGGCTCTGGGGTACAGGGGGGGTATTATGTCAGTTCTGGGGTACAGGGGGTGTGGAGTATCAGCTCTGGGGTACAGGGGGTATTATGTCAGCTCTGGGGTACAGGGGGTATTATGTTAGCTCTGGGGTACAGGGGGGGGTATTATGTCAGCTCTGGGGTACAGGGGGGGTATTATGTCAGCTCTTGGGTACAGGGGGGTATTATGTCAGCTCTGGGTTACAGGGGGTATTATGTCAGCTCTTGGGTACAGGGGGGTATTATGTCAGCTCTTGGGTACAGGGGGGTATTATGTCATCTCTGGGGTACAGGGGGTATTATGTCATCTCTGGGGTACAGGGGGTATCATTTCAGTTCAGGGGTACAGGGTTGTATTATGTCAGTTCTGGGGTACAGGGGTGTGCGGAGTATCAGCTCTGGGGTACAGGGGGTATTATGTCAGCTCTGGGGTACAGAGGGGTATTAGGTCAGTTCTGGGGTACAGGGGGGTATTATGTCAGTTCTGGGGCACAGGGGGTATTATGTCAGCTCTGGGGTACAGGGGGGTATTATGTCAGCTCTGGGGTACAGGGGGGGTATTATGTCAGTTCTGGGGTACAGGGGGGTATTATGTCAGTTCTGGGGTACAGGGGGGTATTATGTCAGCTCTGGGGTACAGGGGGGTATTATGTCAGCTCTGGGGTACAGGGGGGTATTATGTCAGTTCTGGGGTACAGGAGGTATTATGTCAGTTCTGGGGCACAGGGGGTATTATGTCAGCTCTGGGGTACAGGGGGGTATTATGTCAGCTCTGGGGTACAGGGGGGTATTATGTCAGCTCTGGGGTACAGGAGGTATTATATCAGCTCTGGGGTACAGGGGGGTATTATGTCAGCTCTAGGATACAGGGGGTATTATGTCAGCTCTTGGGTAAAGGGGGGGTATTATATCAGTTCTGGGGTACAGGGGGGTATTATGTCAGCTCTGGGGTACAGGAGTGGTATTATGTCAGCTCTGGGGTACAGGGGGTATTATGTCAGTTCTGGGGTACAGGGGGGGTATTATGTCAGTTCTGGGGTACAGGGGGTATTATGTCAGTTCTGGGGTACAGGGGGGTATTATGTCAGTTCTGGGGTACAGGGGGTATTATGTCAGTTCTGGGGTACGGAGGGGTATTAGGTCAGCTCTGGGGTACAGAGGGGTATTAGGTCAGTTCTGGGGTACAGGGGGTATTATGTCAGCTCTGGGGTACAGGGGGGTATTATGTCAGCTCTGGGGTACAGGGGGTATTATGTCAGTTCTGGGGTACAGGGGGGGTATTATGTCAGTTCTGGGGTACAGGGGTGTGTGGAGTATCAGCTCTGGGGTACAGGGGGTATTATGTCAGCTCTGGGGTACAGGGAGGTATTAGGTCAGCTCTGGGGTACAGGGGGGGTATTATGTCAGTTCTGGGGTAACGGGGGTATAATATCAGCTCTGGGGTACAGGGGGGTATTAGGTCAGCTCTGGGGTACAGGGGGTATTATGTAAGCTCTGTGGTACAGGGGGTATTAGGTCAGCTCTGGGGTACAGGGGGGTATTATGTCAGTTCTGGGGTAACGGGGGTATAATATCAGCTCTGGGGTACAGGGGGGTATTAGGTCAGTTCTGGGGTACAGGGGGGGTATTATGTCAGTTCTGGGGTACAGGGGGTGTTATGTAAGCTCTGTGGTACAGGGGGTATTAGGTCAGCTCTGGGGTACAGGGGGTATTATGTAAGCTCTTGGGTACAGGGGGTTTTAGGTCAGCTCTGGGGTACAGGGGGTATTATGTAAGCTCTGGGGTACAGGGGGTATTATGTAAGCTCTTGGGTACAGGGGGTTTTAGGTCAGCTCTGGGGTACAGGGGGGTATTATGTAAGCTCTGGGGTACAGGGGGTATTATGTAAGCTCTTGGGTACAGGGGGTTTTAGGTCAGCTCTGGGGTACAGGGGGGTATTATGCAAGCTCTGGGGTGCAGGGGGTATAATGACAGTTCTAGGGGTATTATGAAAGCTCTGGGGTACAGGGGGTATTAGGTCAGCTCTGGGGTACTTGTGCCCCGCAGGTGTATTACCCCATGAGCTCGCACTCTGCACCTTTGCTGATAACAGGTGGGGAACCCTTTGCGGTCATAGAGGCCCCGCCCCTGCAGCAGTAGCGCAGGGGTTAATGATCACGTGGGGCCGGCAAAGAGGCGCGGCCCCGATACACGCGCGTTCCCGCTCCAGACCGGCTGCAGCCAGTATATATACAGCGTGCGAGACCGGAGGAGATACAGAACCGAGAGATATGAGACACTCTCACTGACCGAACCGAGACCGCCGAGCCCGGGACACAGGTACACAGAGACCCCACCCGAGAGAGAGACCGAGACCCCCAGACACCTGACCTAGAGAGAGACCCCCCAGACACCTGACCCAGAGAGAGAGAGAGAGACCGAGCCCCCCAGACACCTGACCCAGAGAGAGAGAGAGAGAGAGAGACCGAGACCCCCCAGACACCTGACCCAGAGAGAGAGAGAGGGACCGAGACCCCCCAGACACCTGACCCAGAGAGAGAGAGAGGGACAGAGACCCCCCAGACACCTGACCCAGAGAGAGAGAGAGAGGGACAGAGACCCCCCAGACACCTGACCCAGAGAGAGAGAGAGAGGGACAGAGACCCCCCAGACACCTGACCCAGAGAGAGAGAGAGAGGGACCGACCGAGACCCCCCAGACACCTGACCCAGAGAGAGAGAGAGAGACCGAGACCCCCCAGACACCTGACCCAGAGAGAGAGAGAGAGACCGAGACCCCCCAGACACCTGACCCAGAGAGAGAGAGAGGGACCGAGACCCCCCAGACACCTGACCCAGAGAGAGAGAGAGGGACAGAGACCCCCCAGACACCTGACCCAGAGAGAGAGAGAGGGACAGAGACCCCCCAGACACCTGACCCAGAGAGAGAGAGAGGGACAGAGACCCCCCAGACACCTGACCCAGAGAGAGAGAGAGGGACCGAGACCCCCCAGACACCTGACCCAGAGAGAGAGAGAGAGGGACAGAGACCCCCCAGACACCTGACCCAGAGAGAGAGAGAGAGGGACAGAGACCCCCCAGACACCTGACCCAGAGAGAGAGAGAGGGACAGAGACCCCCCAGACACCTGACCCAGAGAGAGAGAGAGGGACAGAGACCCCCCAGACACCTGACCCAGAGAGAGAGAGAGGGACCGAGACCCCCCAGACACCTGACCCAGAGAGAGAGAGAGGGACCGAGACCCCCCAGACACCTGACCCAGAGAGAGAGAGAGAGGGACAGAGACCCCCCAGACACCTGACCCAGAGAGAGAGAGAGAGGGACAGAGACCCCCCAGACACCTGACCCAGAGAGAGAGAGAGAGGGACCGACCGAGACCCCCCAGACACCTGACCCAGAGAGAGAGAGAGAGACCGAGACCCCCCAGACACCTGACCCAGAGAGAGAGAGAGACCGAGACCCCCCAGACACCTGACCCAGAGAGAGAGAGAGAGGGACAGAGACCCCCCAGACACCTGACCCAGAGAGAGAGAGAGAGGGACCGAGACCCCCCAGACACCTGACCCAGAGAGAGAGAGAGAGGGACAGAGACCCCCCAGACACCTGACCCAGAGAGAGAGAGAGAGGGACAGAGACCCCCCAGACACCTGACCCAGAGAGAGAGAGAGAGGGACAGAGACCCCCCAGACACCTGACCCAGAGAGAGAGAGAGAGGGACCGACCGAGACCCCCCAGACACCTGACCCAGAGAGAGAGAGAGAGACCGAGACCCCCCAGACACCTGACCCAGAGAGAGAGAGAGACCGAGACCCCCCAGACACCTGACCCAGAGAGAGAGAGAGAGGGACAGAGACCCCCCAGACACCTGACCCAGAGAGAGAGAGAGAGGGACCGAGACCCCCCAGACACCTGACCCAGAGAGAGAGAGAGAGGGACAGAGACCCCCCAGACACCTGACCCAGAGAGAGAGAGAGAGAGACCGAGACCCCCCAGACACCTGACCCAGAGAGAGAGAGAGAGGGACAGAGACCCCCCAGACACCTGACCCAGAGAGAGAGAGAGAGAGGGACAGAGACCCCCCAGACACCTGACCCAGAGAGAGAGAGAGAGGGACAGAGACCCCCCAGACACCTGACCCAGAGAGAGAGAGAGGGACAGAGACCCCCCAGACACCTGACCCAGAGAGAGAGAGAGAGGGACAGAGACCCCCCAGACACCTGACCCAGAGAGAGAGAGAGAGGGACAGAGACCCCCCAGACACCTGACCCAGAGAGAGAGAGAGAGGGACAGAGACCCCCCAGACACCTGACCCAGAGAGAGAGAGAGAGGGACAGAGACCCCCCAGACACCTGACCCAGAGAGAGAGAGAGGGACCGAGACCCCCCAGACACCTGACCCAGAGAGAGAGAGAGGGACCGAGACCCCCCAGACACCTGACCCAGAGAGAGAGAGAGAGGGACCGAGACCCCCCAGACACCTGACCCAGAGAGAGAGAGAGGGACCGAGACCCCCCAGACACCTGACCCAGAGAGAGAGAGAGAGGGACCGAGACCCCCCAGACACCTGACCCAGAGAGAGAGAGGGACCGAGACCCCCCAGACACCTGACCCAGAGAGAGAGAGAGGGACCGAGACCCCCCAGACACCTGACCCAGAGAGAGAGAGAGGGACCGAGACCCCCCAGACACCTGACCCAGAGAGAGAGAGAGGGACCGAGACCCCCCAGACACCTGACCCAGAGAGAGAGAGAGAGGGACCGAGACCCCCCAGACACCTGACCCAGAGAGAGAGAGAGGGACCGAGACCCCCCAGACACCTGACCCAGAGAGAGAGAGAGAGAGGGACCGAGACCCCCCAGACACCTGACCCAGAGAGAGAGAGAGGGACCGAGACCCCCCAGACACCTGACCCAGAGAGAGAGAGAGGGGCCGAGACCCCCCAGACACCTGACCCAGAGAGAGAGAGAGAGGGACCGAGACCCCCCAGACACCTGACCCAGAGAGAGAGAGAGAGGGACAGAGACCCCCCAGACACCTGACCCAGAGAGAGAGAGAGAGACCGAGACCCCCCAGACACCTGACCCAGAGAGAGAGAGAGAGGGACAGAGACCCCCCAGACACCTGACCCAGAGAGAGAGAGAGAGGGACAGAGACCCCCCAGACACCTGACCGAGAGAGAGAGAGGGACAGAGACCCCCCAGACACCTGACCCAGAGAGAGAGAGAGGGACAGAGACCCCCCAGACACCTGACCCAGAGAGAGAGAGAGAGGGACCGAGACCCCCCAGACACCTGACCCAGAGAGAGAGAGAGAGGGACAGAGACCCCCCAGACACCTGACCCAGAGAGAGAGAGAGAGACCGAGACCCCCCAGACACCTGACCCAGAGAGAGAGAGAGAGGGACAGAGACCCCCCAGACACCTGACCCAGAGAGAGAGAGAGAGGGACAGAGACCCCCCAGACACCTGACCCAGAGAGAGAGAGAGAGGGACAGAGACCCCCCAGACACCTGACCCAGAGAGAGAGGGACAGAGACCCCCCAGACACCTGACCCAGAGAGAGAGAGAGGGACAGAGACCCCCCAGACACCTGACCCAGAGAGAGAGAGAGAGGGACCGAGACCCCCCAGACACCTGACCCAGAGAGAGAGAGAGAGGGACAGAGACCCCCCAGACACCTGACCCAGAGAGAGAGAGAGAGAGAGAGAGAGAGGGACAGAGACCCCCCAGACACCTGACCCAGAGAGAGAGAGAGGGACAGAGACCCCCCAGACACCTGACCCAGAGAGAGAGAGAGAGGGACCGAGACCCCCCAGACACCTGACCCAGAGAGAGAGAGAGAGGGACAGAGACCCCCCAGACACCTGACCCAGAGAGAGAGAGAGAGACCGAGACCCCCCAGACACCTGACCCAGAGAGAGAGAGAGAGGGACAGAGACCCCCCAGACACCTGACCCAGAGAGAGAGAGAGAGGGACAGAGACCCCCCAGACACCTGACCCAGAGAGAGAGAGAGAGGGACAGAGACCCCCCAGACACCTGACCCAGAGAGAGAGAGAGGGACAGAGACCCCCCAGACACCTGACCCAGAGAGAGAGAGAGAGGGACCGAGACCCCCCAGACACCTGACCCAGAGAGAGAGAGAGAGGGACCGAGACCCCCCAGACACCTGACCCAGAGAGAGAGAGAGGGACCGAGACCCCCCAGACACCTGACCCAGAGAGAGAGAGAGGGACCGAGACCCCCCAGACACCTGACCCAGAGAGAGAGAGAGGGACCGAGACCCCCCAGACACCTGACCCAGAGAGAGAGAGAGGGACCGAGACCCCCCAGACACCTGACCCAGAGAGAGAGAGAGAGAGAGAGAGGGACAGAGACCCCCCAGACACCTGACCCAGAGAGAGAGAGAGAGAGAGAGGGACAGAGACCCCCCAGACACCTGACCCAGAGAGAGAGAGAGAGAGAGAGAGAGGGACAGAGACCCCCCAGACACCTGACCCAGAGAGAGAGAGAGGGACCGAGACCCCCCAGACACCTGACCCAGAGAGAGAGAGAGGGACCGAGACCCCCCAGACACCTGACCCAGAGAGAGAGAGAGAGGGACCGAGACCCCCCAGACACCTGACCCAGAGAGAGAGAGAGGGACCGAGACCCCCCAGACACCTGACCCAGAGAGAGAGAGAGAGGGACCGAGACCCCCCAGACACCTGACCCAGAGAGAGAGAGGGACCGAGACCCCCCAGACACCTGACCCAGAGAGAGAGAGAGAGGGACCGAGACCCCCCAGACACCTGACCCAGAGAGAGAGAGAGGGACCGAGACCCCCCAGATACCTGACCCAGAGAGAGAGAGAGGGACCGAGACCCCCCAGACACCTGACCCAGAGAGAGAGAGAGAGGGACCGAGACCCCCCAGATACCTGACCCAGAGAGAGAGAGAGGGACCGAGACCCCCCAGATACCTGACCCAGAGAGAGAGAGAGGGACCGAGACCCCCCAGACACCTGACCCAGAGAGAGAGAGAGAGAGGGACCGAGACCCCCCAGACACCTGACCCAGAGAGAGAGAGAGGGACCGAGACCCCCCAGACACCTGACCCAGAGAGAGAGAGAGAGAAGGACCGAGACCCCCCCAGACACCTGACCCAGAGAGAGAGAGAGAGAAGGACCGAGACCCCCCCAGACACCTGACCCAGAGAGAGAGAGAGAGAAGGACCGAGACCCCCCCAGACACCTGACCCAGAGAGAGAGAGAGAGAGAGGGACCGAGACCCCCCCAGACACCTGACCCAGAGAGAGAGAGAGGGACCGAGACCCCCCAGATACCTGACCCAGAGAGAGAGAGAGGGACCGAGACCCCCCAGATACCTGACCCAGAGAGAGAGAGAGGGACCGAGACCCCCCAGACACCTGACCCAGAGAGAGAGAGAGAGGGACCGAGACCCCCCAGATACCTGACCCAGAGAGAGAGAGAGGGACCGAGACCCCCCAGATACCTGACCCAGAGAGAGAGAGAGGGACCGAGACCCCCCAGACACCTGACCCAGAGAGAGAGAGGGACCGAGACCCCCAGACACCTGACCCAGAGAGAGAGAGAGAGAGGGACCGAGACCCCCCAGACACCTGACCCAGAGAGAGAGAGAGAGAGGGACCGAGACCCCCCAGACACCTGACCCAGAGAGAGAGAGAGGGACCGAGACCCCCCAGACACCTGACCCAGAGAGAGAGAGAGAGAAGGACCGAGACCCCCCCAGACACCTGACCCAGAGAGAGAGAGAGAGAGGGACCGAGACCCCCCAAACACCTGACCCAGAGAGAGAGAGAGGGACCGAGACCCCCCAGACACCTGACCCAGAGAGAGAGAGAGGGACCGAGACCCCCCAGACACCTGACCCAGAGAGAGAGAGAGAGAGAGGGACCGAGACCCCCCAGACACCTGACCCAGAGAGAGAGAGAGAGAGAGGGACCGAGACCCCCCAGACACCTGACCCAGAGAGAGAGAGAGAGGGACCGAGACCCCCCAGACACCTGACCCAGAGAGAGAGAGAGGGACAGAGACCCCCCAGACACCTGACCCAGAGAGAGAGAGAGAGAGAGGGACCGAGACCCCCCAGACACCTGACCCAGAGAGAGAGAGAGGGGGGACCGAGACAGAGACCCCCAGACACCTGACCCAGAGAGAGAGAGAGAGAGGGACCGAGACCCCCCAGACACCTGACCCAGAGAGAGAGAGAGGAGACAGAGACCCCCCAGACACCTGACCCAGAGAGAGAGAGAGAGAGAGGGACAGAGACCCCCCAGACACCTGACCCAGAGAGAGAGAGAGAGAGAGGGACAGAGACCCCCCAGACACCTGACCCAGAGAGAGAGAGAGAGGGACAGAGACCCCCAGACACCTGACCCAGAGAGAGAGAGAGAGGGACAGAGACCCCCCAGACACCTGACCCAGAGAGAGAGAGAGAGAGAGGGACAGAGACCCCCCAGACACCTGACCCAGAGAGAGAGAGAGAGAGAGAGACAGAGACCCCCCAGACACCTGACCCAGAGAGAGAGAGAGAGAGAGAGAGGGACAGAGACCCCCCAGACACCTGACCCAGAGAGAGAGAGAGAGAGAGGGACAGAGACCCCCCAGACACCTGATCCAGAGAGAGAGAGAGGGACCGAGACTCCCCAGACACCTGATCCAGAGAGAGGAGAGGGACAAGACCCCCCAGACACCTGACCCAGAGAGAGAGAGAGAGAGAGGGACCGAGACCCCCCAGACACCTGAACCCAGAGAGAGAGAGAGGGACCGAGACCCCCCAGACACCTGACCCAGAGAAAGAGAGAGGGACCGAGACCCCCCAGACACCTGACCCAGAGAAAGAGAGAGGGACCGAGACCCCCCAGACACCTGACCCAGAGAGAGAGAGAGGGACCGAGACCCCCCAGACACCTGACCCAGAGAGAGAGAGAGGGACCGAGACCCCCCAGACACCTGACCCAGAGAGAGAGAGAGAGGGACCGAGACTCCCCAGACACCTGATCCAGAGAGAGAGAGAGGGATCGAGACCCCCCAGACACCTGACCCAGAGAGAGAGAGAGAGAGAGAGAGAGAGGGACCGAGACCCCCCAGACACCTGACCCAGAGAGAGAGAGAGAGGGACAGAGACCCCCCAGACACCTGACCCAGAGAGAGAGAGAGAGAGGGACAGAGACCCCCCCCAGACACCTGACCCAGAGAGAGAGAGAGAGAGGGACCGAGACTCCCCAGACACCTGATCCAGAGAGAGAGAGAGAGAGAGAGGGACCGAGACCCCCCAGACACCTGACCCAGAGAGAGAGAGAGGGACCGAGACCCCCCCAGACACCTGACCCAGAGAGAGAGAGAGGGACCGAGACCCCCCAGACACCTGACCCAGAGAGAGAGAGAGGGACCGAGACCCCCCAGACACCTGACCCAGAGAGAGAGAGAGGGACCGAGACCCCCCAGAGCCCCCCCCCCCCCTGTCTGCTGCGGGTGATGTAAGGGTTGTATTTACTTGTTGCTGCATTTCCTAGAAGCCGGGGGAGGTGAGGACATTGCTCGCTGTCCTGCCTGGGGTCACGCCTGTTGTTACAGTGTGGGGGAGGGGGTGCTTTGGGGTCTTTGTGGTGTAGGGTGTACGTACTGCTAGTAGAGCATCCGAGGGGGCGGGCGGGCGAGATCCGAGGGGACAGGGGGCGGGCGGGCGAGATCCGAGGGGACAGGGGGGCGGGCGGGCGAGATCCGAGGGGACAGGGGGGCGGGCGGGCGAGATCCGAGGGGACAGGGGGGCGGGCGGGCGAGATCCGAGGGGACAGGGGGGCGGGCGGGCGAGATCCGAGGGGACAGGGGGGCGGGCGGGCGAGATCCGAGGGGACAGGCGGGCGGGCGGGCGAGATCCGAGGGGACGGGCGGCGAGGGCTCTGTTCACAAGAGCTTACAATCTATGAAGTCTTCCCACATGGTGTTTTTCTCACGTATTTCAACGTATCCAAAACACAAGTGGGAGGGGGGTCTGTCTGAAACGGATGCGTTTTGGCCAAAGCCCCTCCCACTTTCGTTTTGGATACGTTTAAAAACGCGATGTTCACTTGCGGCACTAGACCTGTGGGTGAAAACACACGTGGCTTTTTTAGGCCGTTTTCAGATCGTTAAAAACTCATACGTTTTTGTCCGGTTTTCCGAATTTGCGCAATCAAAAACTAACAAAAACGCATGCGTTTTTAACGATCTGAAAACGGCCTAAAAACGCCACGTGTGTCTTCACCCTGTGGCTGACCCTTGGTGGAGCTCGTTAGTGAGCGCTCGTTAGACATAATCGGATTACTTGTAATTGCCGGTCCTGTTTCCTGTCTCCAGGCGACTCGCGATGAGGGACATGGAGAAATGCTCCGCCGCCAACGTCTACACCAAAGTGCCGGATGGAGGATGGGGCTGGGTCGTGGCTCTGGCCTTCTTCTTTGTGGAGGTCTTCACCTATGGGGTCCTCAAGTCTTTTGGGGTGTTCTTTAAGGACCTAATGGTCTACTTTGAAGAAAGCAACAGCCGGATATCGTGGATCGTCTCCATCTGCATCTTTGTCATGACGTTCACGGGTGAGTCTTGTGCGGAGGTGACCTGTCCAGTGACACGCTCAACATGGGGGGGGGGGGGGGGTCTGTCCAGGTATGGTGTAGAGCTGCTATGTGCTCGGGGGGGGGGGGGAGGTGACTCTTCATCACTGCTATCCTCACATGGGGGGGGGGGTGACTCTTCATCACTGCTATCTTCACATGGGGGGGTGACTCTTCATCACTGCTATCCTCACATGGGGGGGTGACTCTTCATCACTGCTATCTTCACATGGGGGGGTGACTCTTCATCACTGCTATCTTCACATAGGGGGTGACTCTTCATCACTGCTATCCTCACATGGTTTGGGGGGGGGGGTGACTCTTCATCACTGCTATCCTCACGTGGGGGGGGGTGACTCTTCGTCACTGCTATCCTCACATGGGTGGGGGGGGGTGACTCTTCATCACTGCTATCCTCACATGGGGGGGGGGGTGACTCTTCATCACTGCTATCTTCACATGGGGGGGTGACTCTTCATCACTGCTATCCTCACATGGGGGGGTGACTCTTCATCACTGCTATCTTCACATGGGGGGGTGACTCTTCATCACTGCTATCTTCACATAGGGGGTGACTCTTCATCACTGCTATCCTCACATGGTTTGGGGGGGGGGTGACTCTTCATCACTGCTATCCTCACGTGGGGGGGGGTGACTCTTCGTCACTGCTATCCTCACATGGGTGGGGGGGGGGTGACTCTTCATCACTGCTATCCTCACATGGTTGGGGGGGGGAGGTGACTCTTCGTCACTGCTATCCTCACATGGTTGGGGGGGGGGGAGGTGACTCTTCATCACTGCTATCCTCACGTGGGGGGGGGGGTGACTCTTCGTCACTGCTATCCTCACATGGTTTGGGGGGGGGGTGACTCTTCGTCACTGCTATCCTCACATGGGTGGGGGGGGGGTGACTCTTCATCACTGCTATCCTCACATGGGTGGGGGGGGGTGACTCTTCATCACTGCTATCCTCACATGGTTGGGGGGGGGGTGACTCTTCGTCACTGCTATCCTCACATGGTTGGGGGGGGGGTGACTCTTCGTCACTGCTATCCTCACATGGTTGGGGGGGGGAGGTGACTCTTCGTCACTGCTATCCTCACATGGGTGGGGGGGGGTGACTCTTCGTCACTGCTATCCTCACATGGGTGGGGGGGGGGTGACTCTTCATCACTGCTATCCTCACATGGTTGGGGGGGGGGGCGACTCTTCGTCACTGCTATCCTCACATGGTTGGGGGGGGGGTGACTCTTCGTCACTGCTATCCTCACATGGTTGGGGGGGGGTGACTCTTCGTCACTGCTATCCTCACATGGTTGGGGGGGGGGGGGTGACTCTTCGTCACTGCTATCCTCACATGGGTGGGGGGGGGGTGACTCTTCGTCACTGCTATCCTCACATGGGTGGGGGGGGGTGACTCTTCGTCACTGCTATCCTCACATGGTTGGGGGGGGGGGTGACTCTTCGTCACTGCTATCCTCACATGGGTGGGGGGGGGTGACTCTTCGTCACTGCTATCCTCACATGGTTGGGGGGGGGGAGGTGACTCTTCGTCACTGCTATCCTCACATGGTTGGGGGGGGGAGGTGTCTCTTCGTCACTGCTATCCTCACATGGGTGGGGGGGGGGGGAGGTGACTCTTCATCACTGCTATCCTCACATGGTTGGGGGGGGGGGGGAGGTGACTCTTCATCACTGCTATCTTCACATGGTTTGGGGGGGGGGGTGACTCTTCGTCACTGCTATCCTCACATGGTTGGGGGGGGGGGGAGGTGACTCTTCGTCACTGCTATCCTCACATGGGTGGGGGGGGTGACTCTTCGTCACTGCTATCCTCACATGGGTGGGGGGGGGGTGACTCTTCATCACTGCTATCCTCACATGGTTGGGGGGGGGGGGAGGTGACTCTTCGTCACTGCTATCCTCACATGGTTTGGGGGGGGGGGTGACTCTTCGTCACTGCTATCCTCACATGGGGGCGCTGTGTTTTGTCTCCTGTAGCCCCACTCTCCACAGTCCTCAGTAACCGCTTTGGGCATCGGCCGGTGGTAATGTTCGGGGGTCTCCTCGTCGGCCTGGGCACCATGGCAGCATCGTTTGCTCGTAACATTGTTGAGATGTACATCAGCATTGGAGTGGTGTGTGGTAAGTGTAGACTCGCCGGGGATCCTGCACGTGACGGGCTGATGTGACTGAGGAGTAATGTGAGTTGTGTGTTTCAGGTCTTGGCTTCTGTCTCAGCTTCCTCCCCACCGTCACCATCCTGTCCCAGTACTTTGAGCGGCGGCGCTCCCTGGTCACCGCCGCGGCCTCCACTGGAGAATGCTTCGCCATGTTTGCCTTTGCACCAGGTGGGATATCGCTTTACTTCCCCTAGTAACGGCTCAAGCCTTGCTCTCACTATGATGACCGCTGGGGGCCTTCAGGACGTGTCTTCTGATGAATTGCCCCTGATTGTTGTGCTTTTCTTCCAGCCATCACAGCACTGAATGATCGGGTTGGGTGGAGGTACTGTCTCCTGACCATCGGGGCCCTGCAGCTGAACATCGTAGTCTGCGGAGCGCTACTCAGGCCGATAGTCATCAAATTGCAAGAAGAAAAGAAGGAGCAGCTGGAGAGCGCCTACATGCTGGAGAATGAGAAGACTCTCACCTCGCTGGACTCCATAGACTCTGGGGTAGAAGTATCTACTTCACCCAAAAACACCCCAACCAATGTGAAGTCTGAGAAGAGAAGCAAAGTGTTAGCGGAGGAGCAGCCGGAGGCTCAGCACAAGGCACCTCCGCTCCTGGACTTCTCCGTCCTGAGGGACCCCAGCTTCATCTGCTATGCACTGTTTGGTCTCTTTGCCACCCTGGGGTTCTTTGCTCCGTCGCTGTACATCATCCCGCTGAGCCTGAGCCTGGGCATAGACAAGGACCGCTCTGCCTACATGCTGTCCACCATGGCCATTGCAGAGGTGTTCGGCAGGATCGGGGCAGGCTGGCTCCTCAATAAGAAGCCCATCCGGAAGATCTACATTGAGCTTGTGTTTGTGCTGCTGATCTGCCTCTCCCTGGTGGCATTCCCTTTTGCCTGTGACTTCTGGGGTCTCCTGGTGTGCAGCATGTTCTTCGGGTGTATGCTGGGCACGGTGGCGGGCACGCACATTCCTCTGCTGGCTGAAGATGATGTTGTGGGCATTGAGAAGATGTCCTCTGCTGTAGGAGTCTATGTCTTCATCCAAAGCATCTCAGGGCTGGCCGGCCCACCACTTGGAGGTAAGACACTGCTCCCTGTTGTGGGGTCTGGTGGCCGTGGCCACTGCTATAAGTAAAGGGGTCTTCCCACTTCGGCACATTAATGTCTGCTTGCTGTATTTCTATAGAAAACTTCTATGTTTACTTCCAGTGGAGAGAAATCTGACCCTGGTCACACAGGTGCACAGCTCGTTAGTATCATAGAGTGGGCGGAGAGTGTGTGCCGCGCGACCAGGCTCCGATTTCTGTCCACTGGAAATAAACATAGAAGCTTTCTATAGCAGGACAGCAAGCAGAGATCTAGAAAACCGGGAGGAATTGATCCAGAAAGTATATTGGAAAATTGTATAACTTTTCATTATACAAACAATAACATTAATTTGCTGAAATGGGACAAAGCCTTTAATAACCCTGACATTGGGTGGAGGTCTGGGGGTCACCAGCCTGATCATGGGGTAATAGTAGAGACGCTCTGGGACACGGTATGGGTTGCTGGTATTTCTGTGCTGCGTGGACCTTCCTTCCTGACCTGAAGTCTACTTTATTCAACCTCTTTAATCTAGGTCTAGGCTGCACCACAAACGTGCGCCAAAAAGTGGAGTAGAGTGTTTAAACGGTTGGCAGAGGAGAGGACAAGACGCAAGAGGCCAGACTTCTGTATTTGTTCTTTTTGGAACAAGTAGAAAGTTAATCTGCCTCGTGTGAGAATACTTGCCCCCAGGACGTGGGTGTCTGACGTGTTCCCCTTCCTCCCCGTGTCATGCTCTGGTCCTTCCAGTCATGGGTCTTGTCGGGCCTGTGGTCCCCCCTAATATCTGGGTCATGGGTGCTTTGTGACTTTGGGGGAGGGTGGATGTGTAGGGTTGCTACCCAGAGACGTATCATGATGCTCAATACCAATACTTAATAGCTGGATTCAGCGTTAAGGGCGCAGTCACATGGGTCACATATACACTGCGGTTAGGAACTCAATGCAAATGTCTGGGGGCGGAGCTCAGCCCAATCGCACAGACAAAACGCACATGATCAGTAACAATCAACCAGCTTTTTGCAAGGAGAGTTGTAGTTTTATCATTTTATATATATTGTGAAGGTTGTCCTGTTCATGTTAACATAAAATGTATAATTAGTCTTATACATTTCTATTAATATAACTATTCATTATATGGTTAAAAAACCAGAATGTAGTAATATATAGAAAATCTGAGGAGATCCCTCTCCATATACCAGTGCAAGGAGCATGTCACAGTGTAATACCATAGTCTAGTGGATGGGGGCGCTGTACCTCTATATACCAGTGCATGGAGCAGGTGTCACAGTGTAACTCTATGGAGGCTCTAGTGATATAACATCCCCCCAGTGTAACCAGTAATACCATAGTCTAGTGGATGGGGGCGCTGTATCTCTATATACCAGTGCATGGAGCCTGTGTCACAGTGTAACTCTATGGAGGCTCTAGTGATATAACATCCCCCAGTGTAACCAGTAATACCATAGTCTAGTGGATGGGGGCGCTGTATCTCTATATACCAGTGCATGGAGCCTGTGTCACAGTGTAACTCTATGGAGGCTCTAGTGATATAACATCCCCCAGTGTAACCAGTAATACCATAGTCTAGTGGATGGGGGTGCTGTACCTCTATATACCAGTGCATGGAGCAGGTGTCACAGTGTAACTCTATGGAGGCTCTAGTGATATAACATCCCCCAGTGTAACCAGTAATACCATAGGCTAGTGGATGGGGGCACTGTATCTCTATATACCAGTGCATGGAGCCGGTGTCACAGTGTAACTCTATGGAGGCTCTAGTGATATAACATCCCCCAGTGTAACCAGTAATACCATAGTCTAGAGGATGGGGGCGCTGTACCTCTATATACCAGTGCATGGAGCAGGTGTCACAGTGTAACTCTATGGAGTCTCTAGTGATATAACATCCCCCCAGTGTAACCAGTAATACCATAGTCTAGTGGATGGGGGCGCTGTATCTCTATATACCAGTGCATGGAGCCTGTGTCACAGTGTAACTCTATGGAGGCTCTAGTGATATAACATCCCCCAGTGTAACCAGTAATACCATAGTCTAGTGGATGGGGGCGCTGTACCTCTATATACCAGTGCATGGAGCAGGAGTCACAGTGTAACTCTATGGAGGCTCTAGTGATATAACATCCCCCCCAGTGTAACCAGTAATACCATAGTCTAGTGGATGGGGGCGCTGTACCTCTATATACCAGTGCATGGAGCCTGTGTCACAGTGTAACTCTATGGAGGCTCTAGTGATATAACACCCCCCAGTGTAACCAGTAATACCATAGTCTAGTGGATGGGGGCGCTGTACCTATATATACCAGTGCATGGAGCCGGTGTCACAGTGTAACTCTATGGAGGCTCTAGTGATATAACACCCCCCAGTGTAACCAGTAATACCATAGTCTAGTGGATGGGGGCGCTGTATCTCTATATACCAGTGCATGGAGCAGGTGTCACAGTGTAACTCTATGGAGGCTCTAGTGATATAACATCCCCCAGTGTAACCAGTAATACCATAGTCTAGTGGATGGGGGCGCTGTATCTCTATATACCAATGCATGGAGCCTGTGTCACAGTGTAACTCTATGGAGGCTCTAGTGATATAACATCCCCCAGTGTAACCAGTAATACCATAGTCTAGTGGATGGGGGCACTGTATCTCTATATACCAGTGCATGGAGCAGGTGTCACAGTGTAACTCTATGGAGGCTCTAGTGATATAACATCCCCCAGTGTAACCAGTAATACCATAGTCTAGTGGATGGGGGCGCTGTACCTCTATATACCAGTGCATGGAGCAGGTGTCACAGTGTAACTCTATGGAGGCTCTAGTGATATAACATCCCCCAGTGTAACCAGTAATACCATAGTCTAGTGGATGGGGGCGCTGTATCTCTATATACCAGTGCATGGAGCCTGTGTCACAGTGTAACTCTATGGGGGCTCTAGTGATATAACATCCCCCAGTGTAACCAGTAATACCATAGTCTAGTGGATGGGGGCGCTGTATCTCTATATACCAGTGCATGGAGCAGGTGTCACAGTGTAACTCTATGGAGACTCTAGTGATATAACATCCCCCAGTGTAACCAGTAATACCATAGTCTAGTGGATGGGGGCGCTGTATCTCTATATACCAATGCATGGAGCCTGTGTCACAGTGTAACTCTATGGAGGCTCTAGTGATATAACATCCCCCAGTGTAACCAGTAATACCATAGTCTAGTGGATGGGGGCGCTGTATCTCTATATACCAATGCATGGAGCCTGTGTCACAGTGTAACTCTATGGAGGCTCTAGTGATATAACATCCCCCAGTGTAACCAGTAATACCATAGTCTAGTGGATGGGGGCACTGTATCTCTATATACCAGTGCATGGAGCAGGTGTCACAGTGTAACTCTATGGAGGCTCTAGTGATATAACATCCCCCAGTGTAACCAGTAATACCATAGTCTAGTGGATGGGGGCGCTGTACCTCTATATACCAGTGCATGGAGCAGGTGTCACAGTGTAACTCTATGGAGGCTCTAGTGATATAACATCCCCCCAGTGTAACCAGTAATACCATAGTCTAGTGGATGGGGGCGCTGTATCTCTATATACCAGTGCATGGAGCAGGAGTCACAGTGTAACTCTATGGAGGCTCTAGTGATATAACATCCCCCAGTGTAACCAGTAATACCATAGTCTAGTGGATGGGGGCGCTGTATCTCTATATACCAATGCATGGAGCCTGTGTCACAGTGTAACTCTATGGAGGCTCTAGTGATATAACATCCCCCAGTGTAACCAGTAATACCATAGTCTAGTGGATGGGGGCGCTGTATCTCTATATACCAATGCATGGAGCCTGTGTCACAGTGTAACTCTATGGAGGCTCTAGTGATATAACATCCCCCAGTGTAACCAGTAATACCATAGTCTAGTGGATGGGGGCGCTGTATCTCTATATACCAATGCATGGAGCCTGTGTCACAGTGTAACTCTATGGAGGCTCTAGTGATATAACATCCCCCAGTGTAACCAGTAATACCATAGTCTAGTGGATGGGGGCACTGTATCTCTATATACCAGTGCATGGAGCAGGTGTCACAGTGTAACTCTATGGAGGCTCTAGTGATATAACATCCCCTAGTGTAACCAGTAATACCATAGTCTAGTGGATGGGGGCGCTGTACCTCTATATACCAGTGCATGGAGCAGGTGTCACAGTGTAACTCTATGGAGGCTCTAGTGATATAACATCCCCCAGTGTAACCAGTAATACCATAGTCTAGTGGATGGGGGCGCTGTATCTCTATATACCAGTGCATGGAGCCTGTGTCACAGTGTAACTCTATGGGGGCTCTAGTGATATAACATCCCCCAGTGTAACCAGTAATACCATAGTCTAGTGGATGGGGGCGCTGTATCTCTATATACCAGTGCATGGAGCAGGTGTCACAGTGTAACTCTATGGAGGCTCTAGTGATATAACACCCCCCAGTGTAACCAGTAATACCATAGTCTAGTGGATGGGGGCGCTGTATCTCTATATACCAGTGCATGGAGCCTGTGTCACAGTGTAACCCTATGGAGGCTCTAGTGATATAACATCCCCCCAGTGTAACCAGTAATACCATAGTCTAGTGGATGGGGGCGCTGTACCTCTATATACCAGGGCATGGAGCAGGTGTCACAGTGTAACTCTATGGAGGCTCTAGTGATATAACATCCCCCAGTGTAACCAGTAATACCATAGTCTAGTGGATGGGGGCGCTGTACCTCTATATACCAGTGCATGGAGCAGGTGTCACAGTGTAACTCTATGGAGGCTCTAGTGATATAACATCCCCCAGTGTAACCAGTAATACCATAGTCTAGTGGATGGGGGCGCTGTATCTCTATATACCAGGGCATGGAGCCTGTGTCACAGTGTAACTCTATTGAGGCTCTAGTGATATAACATCCCCCAGTGTAACCAGTAATACCATAGTCTAGTGGATGGGGGCGCTGTACCTCTATATACCAGTGCATGGAGCAGGTGTCACAGTGTAACTCTATGGAGGCTCTAGTGATATAACATCCCCCAGTGTAACTAGTAATACCATAGTCTAGTGGATGGGGGCGCTGTACCTCTATATACCAGTGCATGGAGCCTGTGTCACAGTGTAACTCTATGGAGGCTCTAGTGATATAACATCCCCCCCAGTGTAACCAGTAATACCATAGTCTAGTGGATGGGGGCGCTGTACCTCTATATACCAGTGCATGGAGCAGGTGTCACAGTGTAACTCTATGGAGGCTCTAGTGATATAACATCCCCCCAGTGTAACCAGTAATACCATAGTCTGGTGGATGGGGGCGCTGTACCTCTATATACCAGTGCATGGAGCAGGTGTCACAGTGTAACTCTATGGGGGCTCTAGTGATATAACATCCCCCAGTGTAACCAGTAATACCATAGTCTAGTGGATGGGGGCGCTGTATCTCTATATACCAGTGCATGGAGCAGGTGTCACAGTGTAACTCTATGGAGGCTCTAGTGATATAACATCCCCCAGTGTAACCAGTAATACCATAGTCTAGTGGGTGGGGGCGCTGTATCTCTATATACCAGTGCATGGAGCCTGTGTCACAGTGTAACTCTATGGAGGCTCTAGTGATATAACATCCCCCAGTGTAACCAGTAATACCATAGTCTAGAGGATGGGGGCGCTGTATCTCTACCAGTGCATGGATCAGGTGTCACAGTGTAACTCTATGGAGGCTCTAGTGATATAACATCCCCCAGTGTAACCAGTAATACCATAGTCTAGAGGATGGGGGCGCTGTATCTCTACCAGTGCATGGATCAGGTGTCACAGTGTAACTCTATGGAGGCTCTAGTGATATAACATCCCCCAGTGTAACCAGTAATACCATAGTCTAGTGGATGGGGGCGCTGTACCTCTACATACCAGTGCATGGAGCCTGTGTCACAGTGTAACTCTATGGAGGCTCTAGTGATATAACATCCCCCAGTGTAACCAGTAATACCATAGTCTAGTGGATGGGGGCGCTGTACCTCTATATACCAGTGCATGGGGCCTGTGTCACAGTGTAACTCTATGGAGGCTCTAGTGATATAACATCCCCCAGTGTAACCAGTAATACCATAGTCTAGTGGATGGGGGCGCTGTATCTCTATATACCAGTGCATGGAGCCTGTGTCACAGTGTAACTCTATGGAGTCTCTAGTGATATAACACCCCCCAGTGTAACCAGTAATACCATAGTCTAGTGGATGGGGGCACTGTATCTCTATATACCAGTGCATGGAGCAGGTGTCACAGTGTAACTCTATGGAGGCTCTAGTGATATAACATCCCCCAGTGTAACCAGTAATACCATAGTCTAGAGGATGGGGGCGCTGTACCTCTATATACCAGTGCATGGAGCAGGTGTCACAGTGTAACTCTATGGAGGCTCTAGTGATATAACATCCCCCAGTGTAACCAGTAATACCATAGTCTAGTGGATGGGGGCGCTGTATCTCTATATACCAGGGCATGGAGCCTGTGTCACAGTGTAACTCTATGGAGGCTCTAGTGATATAACACCCCCCAGTGTAACCAGTAATACCATAGTCTAGTGGATGGGGGCGCTGTATCTCTATATACCAGTGCATGGAGCAGGTGTCACAGTGTAACTCTATGGAGGCTCTAGTGATATAACACCCCCCAGTGTAACCAGTAATACCATAGTCTAGTGGATGGGGGCGCTGTATCTCTATATACCAGTGCATGGAGCAGGTGTCACAGTGTAACTCTATGGAGTCTCTAGTGATATAACACCCCCCAGTGTAACCAGTAATACCATAGTCTAGTGGATGGGGGCGCTGTATCTCTATATACCAGTGCATGGAGCCTGTGTCACAGTGTAACTCTATGGAGGCTCTAGTGATATAACATCCCCCAGTGTAACCAGTAATACCATAGTCTAGTGGATGGGGGCGCTGTACCTCTATATACCAGTGCATGGAGCCTGTGTCACAGTGTAACTCTATGGAGTCTCTAGTGATATAACACCCCCCAGTGTAACCAGTAATACCATAGTCTAGTGGATGGGGGCGCTGTATCTCTATATACCAGTGCATGGAGCAGGTGTCACAGTGTAACTCTATTGAGGCTCTAGTGATATAACATCCCCCCCAGTGTAACCAGTAATACCATAGTCTAGTGGATGGGGGCGCTGTACCTCTATATACCAGTGCATGGAGCCTGTGTCACAGTGTAACTCTATGGAGTCTCTAGTGATATAACACCCCCCAGTGTAACCAGTAATACCATAGTCTAGTGGATGGGGGCGCTGTACCTCTATATACCAGTGCATGGAGCAGGTGTCACAGTGTAACTCTATGGGGGCTCTAGTGATATAACATCCCCCCAGTGTAACCAGTAATACCATAGTCTAGTGGATGGGGGCGCTGTATCCCTATATACCAGTGCATGGAGCCTGTGTCACAGTGTAACTCTATGGAGGCTCTAGTGATATAACATCCCCCAGTGTAACCAGTAATACCATAGTCTAGTGGATGGGGGCGCTGTACCTCTATATACCAGTGCATGGAGCAGGTGTCACAGTGTAACTCTATGGAGGCTCTAGTGATATAACATCCCCCCAGTGTAACCAGTAATACCATAGTCTAGTGGATGGGGGCGCTGTACCTCTATATACCAGTGCATGGAGCAGGTGTCACAGTGTAACTCTATGGAGGCTCTAGTGATATAACATCCCCCAGTGTAACCAGTAATACCATAGTCTAGTGGATGGGGGCGCTGTATCTCTATATACCAGTGCATGGAGCAGGTGTCACAGTGTAACTCTATGGGGGCTCTAGTGATATAACATCCCCCAGTGTAACCAGTAATACCATAGTCTAGTGGATGGGGGCGCTGTATCTCTATATACCAGTGCATGGAGCCGGTGTCACAGTGTAACTCTATGGAGGCTCTAGTGATATAACACCCCCCAGTGTAACCAGTAATACCATAGTCTAGTGGATGGGGGCGCTGTACCTCTATATACCAGTGCATGGAGCCTGTGTCACAGTGTAACTCTATGGAGGCTCTAGTGATATAACATCCCCCAGTGTAACCAGTAATACCATAGTCTAGTGGATGGGGGCGCTGTATCTCTATATACCAGTGCATGGAGCCTGTGTCACAGTGTAACTCTATGGAGGCTCTAGTGATATAACATCCCCCAGTGTAACCAGTAATACCATAGTCTAGTGGATGGGGGCGCTGTATCTCTATATACCAGTGCATGGAGCCGGTGTCACAGTGTAACTCTATGGAGGCTCTAGTGATATAACATCCCCCCAGTGTAACCAGTAATACCATAGTCTAGTGGATGGGGGCGCTGTATCTCTATATACCAGTGCATGGAGCCTGTGTCACAGTGTAACTCTATGGAGACTCTAGTGATATAACATCCCCCAGTGTAACCAGTAATACCATAGTCTAGTGGATGGGGGCGCTGTATCTCTATATACCAGTGCATGGAGCAGGTGTCACAGTGTAACTCTATGGAGGCTCTAGTGATATAACATCCCCCCAGTGTAACCAGTAATACCATAGTCTAGTGGATGGGGGCGCTGTATCTCTATATACCAGTGCATGGAGCAGGTGTCACAGTGTAACTCTATGGAGGCTCTAGTGATATAACACCCTCCAGTGTAACCAGTAATACCATAGTCTAGTGGATGGGGGCGCTGTATCTCTATATACCAGTGCATGGAGCAGGTGTCACAGTGTAACTCTATGGAGGCTCTAGTGATATAACATCCCCCCAGTGTAACCAGTAATACCATAGTCTAGTGGATGGGGGCGCTGTATCTCTATATACCAGTGCATGGAGCAGGTGTCACAGTGTAACTCTATGGAGGCTCTAGTGATATAACACCCTCCAGTGTAACCAGTAATACCATAGTCTAGTGGATGGGGGCGCTGTATCTCTATATACCAGTGCATGGAGCAGGTGTCACAGTGTAACTCTATGGAGGCTCTAGTGATATAACATCCCCCCAGTGTAACCAGTAATACCATAGTCTAGTGGATGGGGGCGCTGTATCTCTATATACCAGTGCATAAAGCGGGTGTCACAGTGTAACTCTATGGAGGCTCTAGTGATATAACATCCCCCAGTGTAACCAGTAATACCATAGTCTAGTGGATGGGGGCGCTGTACCTCTATATACCAGTGCATGGAGCAGGTGTCACAGTGTAACTCTATGGAGGCTCTAGTGATATAACACCCCCCAGTGTAACCAGTAATACCATAGTCTAGTGGATGGGGGCGCTGTATCTCTATATACCAGTGCATGGAGCAGGTGTCACAGTGTAACTCTATGGGGGCTCTAGTGATATAACATCCCCCCAGTGTAACCAGTAATACCATAGTCTAGTGGATGGGGGCGCTGTATCTCTATATACCAGTGCATGGAGCAGGTGTCACAGTGTAACTCTATGGAGGCTCTAGTGATATAACATCCCCCAGTGTAACCAGTAATACCATAGTCTAGTGGATGGGGGCGCTGTATCTCTATATACCAGTGCATGGAGCAGGTGTCACAGTGTAACTCTATGGAGACTCTAGTGATATAACACCCCCCAGTGTAACCAGTAATACCATAGTCTAGTGGATGGGGGCGCTGTATCTCTATATACCAGTGCATGGAGCCTGTGTCACAGTGTAACTCTATGGAGGCTCTAGTGATATAACATCCCCCAGTGTAACCAGTAATACCATAGTCTAGTGGATGGGGGCGCTGTATCTCTATATACCAGTGCATGGAGCAGGAGTCACAGTGTAACTCTATGGAGGCTCTAGTGATATAACATCCCCCCAGTGTAACCAGTAATACCATAGTCTAGTGGATGGGGGCGCTGTACCTCTATATACCAGTGCATGGAGCCTGTGTCACAGTGTAACTCTATGGAGGCTCTAGTGATATAACACCCCCCAGTGTAACCAGTAATACCATAGTCTAGTGGATGGGGGCGCTGTACCTCTATATACCAGTGCATGGAGCCTGTGTCACAGTGTAACTCTATGGAGGCTCTAGTGATATAACACCCCCCAGTGTAACCAGTAATACCATAGTCTAGTGGATGGGGGCGCTGTACCTCTATATACCAGTGCATGGAGCAGGAGTCACAGTGTAACTCTATGGAGGCTCTAGTGATATAACATCCCCCAGTGTAACCAGTAATACCATAGTCTAGTGGATGGGGGCGCTGTATCTCTATATACCAGTGCATGGAGCCTGTGTCACAGTGTAACTCTATGGAGGCTCTAGTGATATAACATCCCCCAGTGTAACCAGTAATACCATAGTCTAGTGGATGGGGGCGCTGTATCTCTATATACCAGTGCATGGAGCCGGTGTCACAGTGTAACTCTATGGAGGCTCTAGTGATATAACATCCCCCCCAGTGTAACCAGTAATACCATAGTCTAGTGGATGGGGGCGCTGTATCTCTATATACCAGTGCATGGAGCCTGTGTCACAGTGTAACTCTATGGAGACTCTAGTGATATAACATCCCCCAGTGTAACCAGTAATACCATAGTCTAGTGGATGGGGGCGCTGTATCTCTATATACCAGTGCATGGAGCAGGTGTCACAGTGTAACTCTATGGAGGCTCTAGTGATATAACATCCCCCCAGTGTAACCAGTAATACCATAGTCTAGTGGATGGGGGCGCTGTATCTCTATATACCAGTGCATGGAGCAGGTGTCACAGTGTAACTCTATGGAGGCTCTAGTGATATAACACCCTCCAGTGTAACCAGTAATACCATAGTCTAGTGGATGGGGGCGCTGTATCTCTATATACCAGTGCATGGAGCAGGTGTCACAGTGTAACTCTATGGAGGCTCTAGTGATATAACATCCCCCCAGTGTAACCAGTAATACCATAGTCTAGTGGATGGGGGCGCTGTATCTCTATATACCAGTGCATGGAGCGGGTGTCACAGTGTAACTCTATGGAGGCTCTAGTGATATAACATCCCCCAGTGTAACCAGTAATACCATAGTCTAGTGGATGGGGGCGCTGTACCTCTATATACCAGTGCATGGAGCAGGTGTCACAGTGTAACTCTATGGAGGCTCTAGTGATATAACACCCCCCAGTGTAACCAGTAATACCATAGTCTAGTGGATGGGGGCGCTGTATCTCTATATACCAGTGCATGGAGCAGGTGTCACAGTGTAACTCTATGGGGGCTCTAGTGATATAACATCCCCCCAGTGTAACCAGTAATACCATAGTCTAGTGGATGGGGGCGCTGTATCTCTATATACCAGTGCATGGAGCAGGTGTCACAGTGTAACTCTATGGAGGCTCTAGTGATATAACATCCCCCAGTGTAACCAGTAATACCATAGTCTAGTGGATGGGGGCGCTGTATCTCTATATACCAGTGCATGGAGCAGGTGTCACAGTGTAACTCTATGGAGACTCTAGTGATATAACACCCCCCAGTGTAACCAGTAATACCATAGTCTAGTGGATGGGGGCGCTGTATCTCTATATACCAGTGCATGGAGCCTGTGTCACAGTGTAACTCTATGGAGGCTCTAGTGATATAACATCCCCCAGTGTAACCAGTAATACCATAGTCTAGTGGATGGGGGCGCTGTACCTCTATATACCAGTGCATGGAGCCTGTGTCACAGTGTAACTCTATGGAGGCTCTAGTGATATAACATCCCCCAGTGTAACCAGTAATACCATAGTCTAGTGGATGGGGGCGCTGTATCTCTATATACCAGTGCATGGAGCGTGTGTCACAGTGTAACTCTATGGAGGCTCTAGTGATATAACATCCCCCAGTGTAACCAGTAATACCATAGTCTAGTGGATGGGGGCGCTGTATCTCTATATACCAGTGCATGGAGCCTGTGTCACAGTGTAACTCTATGGAGGCTCTAGTGATATAACATCCCCCAGTGTAACCAGTAATACCATAGTCTAGTGGATGGGGGCGCTGTATCTCTATATACCAGTGCATGGAGCCTGTGTCACAGTGTAACTCTATGGAGGCTCTAGTGATATAACATCCCCCCAGTGTAACCAGTAATACCATAGTCTAGTGGATGGGGGTGCTGTATCTCTATATACCAGTGCATGGAGCGTGTGTCACAGTGTAACTCTATGGAGGCTCTAGTGATATAACACCCCCAGTGTAACCAGTAATACCATAGTCTAGTGGATGGGGGCGCTGTACCTCTATATACCAGTGCATGGAGCAGGTGTCACAGTGTAACTCTATGGAGGCTCTAGTGATATAACACCCCCCAGTGTAACCAGTAATACCATAGTCTAGTGGATGGGGGCGCTGTATCTCTATATACCAGTGCATGGAGCAGGTGTCACAGTGTAACTCTATGGGGGCTCTAGTGATATAACATCCCCCCAGTGTAACCAGTAATACCATAGTCTAGTGGATGGGGGCGCTGTATCTCTATATACCAGTGCATGGAGCAGGTGTCACAGTGTAACTCTATGGAGGCTCTAGTGATATAACACCCTCCAGTGTAACCAGTAATACCATAGTCTAGTGGATGGGGGCGCTGTATCTCTATATACCAGTGCATGGAGCAGGTGTCACAGTGTAACTCTATGGAGGCTCTAGTGATATAACATCCCCCCAGTGTAACCAGTAATACCATAGTCTAGTGGATGGGGGCGCTGTATCTCTATATACCAGTGCATGGAGCGGGTGTCACAGTGTAACTCTATGGAGGCTCTAGTGATATAACATCCCCCAGTGTAACCAGTAATACCATAGTCTAGTGGATGGGGGCGCTGTACCTCTATATACCAGTGCATGGAGCAGGTGTCACAGTGTAACTCTATGGAGGCTCTAGTGATATAACATCCCCCAGTGTAACCAGTAATACCATAGTCTAGTGGATGGGGGCGCTGTATCTCTATATACCAGTGCATGGAGCCTGTGTCACAGTGTAACTCTATGGAGGCTCTAGTGATATAACACCCCCCAGTGTAACCAGTAATACCATAGTCTAGTGGATGGGGGCGCTGTATCTCTATATACCAGTGCATGGAGCAGGTGTCACAGTGTAACTCTATGGGGGCTCTAGTGATATAACATCCCCCCAGTGTAACCAGTAATACCATAGTCTAGTGGATGGGGGCGCTGTATCTCTATATACCAGTGCATGGAGCAGGTGTCACAGTGTAACTCTATGGAGGCTCTAGTGATATAACATCCCCCAGTGTAACCAGTAATACCATAGTCTAGTGGATGGGGGCGCTGTATCTCTATATACCAGTGCATGGAGCAGGTGTCACAGTGTAACTCTATGGAGACTCTAGTGATATAACACCCCCCAGTGTAACCAGTAATACCATAGTCTAGTGGATGGGGGCGCTGTATCTCTATATACCAGTGCATGGAGCCTGTGTCACAGTGTAACTCTATGGAGGCTCTAGTGATATAACATCCCCCAGTGTAACCAGTAATACCATAGTCTAGTGGATGGGGGCGCTGTATCTCTATATACCAGTGCATGGAGCAGGAGTCACAGTGTAACTCTATGGAGGCTCTAGTGATATAACATCCCCCCAGTGTAACCAGTAATACCATAGTCTAGTGGATGGGGGCGCTGTACCTCTATATACCAGTGCATGGAGCCTGTGTCACAGTGTAACTCTATGGAGGCTCTAGTGATATAACATCCCCCAGTGTAACCAGTAATACCATAGTCTAGTGGATGGGGGCGCTGTATCTCTATATACCAGTGCATGGAGCCTGTGTCACAGTGTAACTCTATGGAGGCTCTAGTGATATAACATCCCCCAGTGTAACCAGTAATACCATAGTCTAGTGGATGGGGGCGCTGTATCTCTATATACCAGTGCATGGAGCCTGTGTCACAGTGTAACTCTATGGAGGCTCTAGTGATATAACATCCCCCCAGTGTAACCAGTAATACCATAGTCTAGTGGATGGGGGTGCTGTATCTCTATATACCAGTGCATGGAGCGTGTGTCACAGTGTAACTCTATGGAGGCTCTAGTGATATAACACCCCCAGTGTAACCAGTAATACCATAGTCTAGTGGATGGGGGCGCTGTACCTCTATATACCAGTGCATGGAGCAGGTGTCACAGTGTAACTCTATGGAGGCTCTAGTGATATAACACCCCCCAGTGTAACCAGTAATACCATAGTCTAGTGGATGGGGGCGCTGTATCTCTATATACCAGTGCATGGAGCAGGTGTCACAGTGTAACTCTATGGGGGCTCTAGTGATATAACATCCCCCCAGTGTAACCAGTAATACCATAGTCTAGTGGATGGGGGCGCTGTATCTCTATATACCAGTGCATGGAGCAGGTGTCACAGTGTAACTCTATGGAGGCTCTAGTGATATAACACCCCCCAGTGTAACCAGTAATACCATAGTCTAGTGGATGGGGGCGCTGTATCTCTATATACCAGTGCATGGAGCCTGTGTCACAGTGTAACTCTATGGAGGCTCTAGTGATATAACATCCCCCAGTGTAACCAGTAATACCATAGTCTAGTGGATGGGGGCGCTGTATCTCTATATACCAGTGCATGGAGCAGGAGTCACAGTGTAACTCTATGGAGGCTCTAGTGATATAACATCCCCCCAGTGTAACCAGTAATACCATAGTCTAGTGGATGGGGGCGCTGTACCTCTATATACCAGTGCATGGAGCCTGTGTCACAGTGTAACTCTATGGAGGCTCTAGTGATATAACATCCCCCAGTGTAACCAGTAATACCATAGTCTAGTGGATGGGGGCGCTGTATCTCTATATACCAGTGCATGGAGCGTGTGTCACAGTGTAACTCTATGGAGGCTCTAGTGATATAACATCCCCCAGTGTAACCAGTAATACCATAGTCTAGTGGATGGGGGCGCTGTATCTCTATATACCAGTGCATGGAGCCTGTGTCACAGTGTAACTCTATGGAGGCTCTAGTGATATAACATCCCCCAGTGTAACCAGTAATACCATAGTCTAGTGGATGGGGGCGCTGTATCTCTATATACCAGTGCATGGAGCCTGTGTCACAGTGTAACTCTATGGAGGCTCTAGTGATATAACATCCCCCCAGTGTAACCAGTAATACCATAGTCTAGTGGATGGGGGTGCTGTATCTCTATATACCAGTGCATGGAGCGTGTGTCACAGTGTAACTCTATGGAGGCTCTAGTGATATAACACCCCCAGTGTAACCAGTAATACCATAGTCTAGTGGATGGGGGCGCTGTACCTCTATATACCAGTGCATGGAGCAGGTGTCACAGTGTAACTCTATGGAGGCTCTAGTGATATAACACCCCCCAGTGTAACCAGTAATACCATAGTCTAGTGGATGGGGGCGCTGTATCTCTATATACCAGTGCATGGAGCAGGTGTCACAGTGTAACTCTATGGGGGCTCTAGTGATATAACATCCCCCCAGTGTAACCAGTAATACCATAGTCTAGTGGATGGGGGCGCTGTATCTCTATATACCAGTGCATGGAGCAGGTGTCACAGTGTAACTCTATGGAGGCTCTAGTGATATAACACCCCCCAGTGTAACCAGTAATACCATAGTCTAGTGGATGGGGGCGCTGTATCTCTATATACCAGTGCATGGAGCCTGTGTCACAGTGTAACTCTATGGAGGCTCTAGTGATATAACATCCCCCAGTGTAACCAGTAATACCATAGTCTAGTGGATGGGGGCGCTGTATCTCTATATACCAGTGCATGGAGCAGGAGTCACAGTGTAACTCTATGGAGGCTCTAGTGATATAACATCCCCCCAGTGTAACCAGTAATACCATAGTCTAGTGGATGGGGGCGCTGTACCTCTATATACCAGTGCATGGAGCCTGTGTCACAGTGTAACTCTATGGAGGCTCTAGTGATATAACATCCCCCAGTGTAACCAGTAATACCATAGTCTAGTGGATGGGGGCGCTGTATCTCTATATACCAGTGCATGGAGCGTGTGTCACAGTGTAACTCTATGGAGGCTCTAGTGATATAACATCCCCCAGTGTAACCAGTAATACCATAGTCTAGTGGATGGGGGCGCTGTATCTCTATATACCAGTGCATGGAGCCTGTGTCACAGTGTAACTCTATGGAGGCTCTAGTGATATAACATCCCCCAGTGTAACCAGTAATACCATAGTCTAGTGGATGGGGGCGCTGTATCTCTATATACCAGTGCATGGAGCGTGTGTCACAGTGTAACTCTATGGAGGCTCTAGTGATATAACATCCCCCAGTGTAACCAGTAATACCATAGTCTAGTGGATGGGGGCGCTGTATCTCTATATACCAGTGCATGGAGCCGGTGTCACAGTGTAACTCTATGGAGGCTCTAGTGATATAACATCCCCCCAGTGTAACCAGTAATACCATAGTCTAGTGGATGGGGGTGCTGTATCTCTATATACCAGTGCATGGAGCGTGTGTCACAGTGTAACTCTATGGAGGCTCTAGTGATATAACATCCCCCAGTGTAACCAGTAATACCATAGTCTAGAGCAGTGATGGCAAACCTTTTAGAGACCGAGTGCCCAAACTACAACAAAGACCCGCTTATTTATCACAAAGTGCCAGAAATTTAATTTGTGATTTATACTCCCTTCTCTGTCAGTTTTAATTGATACCAGCCCCTGAGGACACAAATAAAGCAGAAAATAGTCCCAGGTACAGCTGTCACTTTAAAATGGCTCTGTGCACAGCAAGTCCTGGACTGTCTGGGACTGCAGGAAGATACCTGGAGTCATCTCTGGTGATGACCTGGGTGCCCACAGAAAGGGCTCTGAGTGCCACCTCTGGCACCAGTGCCATAGGTTAGCCATCACTGGTCTAGAGGATGGGGGCGCTGTACCTATATATATACCAGTGCATGTGTACGTCCTGAAATTTGGGGGGGGGGGATGGTCATGTGTTTTTCCTTTTGGGTCTGTGGGTCGGTCATCCAGTAATTTGTGCCTTTCCCGCTCTTCATTTCAGGAGTCCTGGTGGATTGGACCCAGAACTATGGCTCCGCTTTCTACTCGTGTGCAGCGGGGATGACGCTCGGGGCCCTCTTTCTGGCCCTTGTGAGGCCGTGTCGGACCAGACTGTGCAGGAAGAAGCCCCCTGGGCCATGTGCGGGAGAGATTCCGGAGGACTTTCTGGAGATGGACATGAACCAAGCCGAGGGTCTCCGCAAAAGCTGCCACAACGGCGTGGTGTAGCCCCCCAGGAACCATAACGCTGCCCCTCCCTCAGGACCTGACATGATGAAAAAGGGAATCTGAAATCCGAGGAGCCATGTATCACCAGGCCACAAACAGGATTAACCTTGACCAAATATTTATTTATTCTAGTAAAAGCTGCTGTGGGTGGGTTTTCGGAACGGAGCGAATGGACCCCCGCGCTGACGCTTCCTCTAGAGCTCTCAGGACTTTTTTTTATTTTTTTTTTTTTATGGGGGAAGAGTTGGGGGCTGCCTGATCCAATCACATTGCCTTGAAATAAAGTTATTTTGGATGACACCGGTCTACTGCACTTCCTGCCGGGGTCCTGACTGCGACGCCATCTAGTGTACAAGAGAGCCCCCCGGGCACACTACAGACTGCTCTACCAGCACTAGAGCCCCCCCTGTATACACTACAGACTGCTCCACCAGTACTAGAGCCCCCCTGTATACACTACAGACTGCTCCACCAGTACTAGAGCCCCCCTGTATACACTACAGACTGCTCCACCAGTACTAGAGCCCCCCTGTATACACTACAGACTGCTCCACCAGTACTAGAGCCCCCTGTATACACTACAGACTGCTCCACCAGTACTAGAGCCCCCCTGTATACACTACAGACTGCTCCACCAGTACTAGAGCCCCCCGGGTACACTACAGACTGCTCCACCAGTGCTAGAGCCCCCCGGGTACACTACAGACTGCTCCACCAGTGCTAGAGCCCCCCGGGTACACTACAGACTGCTCCACCAGTGCTAGAGCCCCCCGGGTACACTACAGACTGCTCCACCAGTGCTAGAGCCCCCCGGGTACACTACAGACTGCTCCACCAGTACTAGAGCCCCTCGGGTACACTACAGACTGCTCCACCAGTGCTAGAGCCCCCCCTGTATACACTACAGACTGCTCCACCAGTACTAGAGCCCCCCCTGTATACACTACAGACTGCTCCACCAGTACTAGAGCCCCCCCTGTATACACTACAGACTGCTCCACCAGTACTAGAGCCCCCCCTGTATACACTACAGACTGCTCCACCAGTACTAGAGCCCCCCCTGTATACACTACAGACTGCTCCACCAGTACTAGAGCCCCCCCCTGTATACACTACAGACTGCTCTACCAGTACTAGAGCCCCCCGGGTACACTACAGACTGCTCCACCAGTACTAGAGCCCCCCCTGTATACACTACAGACTGCTCCACCAGTACTAGAGCCCCCCCTGTATACACTACAGACTGCTCCACCAGTACTAGAGCCCCCCCTGTATACACTACAGACTGCTCCACCAGTACTAGAGCCCCCCGGGTACACTACAGACTGCTCCACCAGTACTAGAGCCCCCCGGGTACACTACAGACTGCTCCACCAGTACTAGAGCCCCCCGGGTACACTACAGACTGCTCCACCAGTACTAGAGCCCCCCCCTGTATACACTACAGACTGCTCCACCAGTACTAGAGCCCCCTGTATACACTACAGACTGCTCCACCAGTACTAGAGCCCCCCTGTATACACTACAGACTGCTCCACCAGTGCTAGAGCCCCCCCTGTATACACTACAGACTGCTCCACCAGTACTAGAGCCCCCCGGGTACACTACAGACTGCTCCACCAGTACTAGAGCCCCCCGGGTACACTACAGACTGCTCCACCGGTACTAGAGCCCCCCCTGTATACACTACAGACTGCTCCACCAGTACTAGAGCCCCCCTGTATACACTACAGACTGCTCCACCAGTGCTAGAGCCCCCCCTGTATACACTACAGACTGCTCTACCAGTACTAGAGCCCCTACCTGTATACACTACAGACTGCTCCACCAGTACTAGAGCCCCCCCCTGTATACACTACAGACTGCTCCACCAGTACTAGAGCCCCCTGTATACACTACAGACTGCTCCACCAGTACTAGAGCCCCCCTGTATACACTACAGACTGCTCCACCAGTGCTAGAGCCCCCCCTGTATACACTACAGACTGCTCTACCAGTACTAGAGCCCCCCGGGTACACTACAGACTGCTCTACCAGTACTAGAGCCCCCCGGGTACACTACAGACTGCTCCACCAGTACTAGAGCCCCCCCTGTATACACTACAGACTGCTCCACCAGTACTAGAGCCCCCCTGTATACACTAGACTGCTCCACCAGTACTAGAGCCCCCCTGTATACACTAGACTGCTCCACCAGTACTAGAGCCCCCCGTGTACACTACAGACTGCTCCACCAGTACTAGAGCCCCCCGTGTACACTACAGACTGCTCCACCAGTACTAGAGCCCCCTGTATACACTACAGACTGCTCCACCAGTACTAGAGCCCCCTGTATACACTACAGACTGCTCCACCAGTACTAGAGCCCCCCCTGTATACACTACAGACTGCTCCACCAGTACTAGAGCCCCCCGGGTACACTACAGACTGCTCCACCAGTACTAGAGCCCCCCGGGTACACTACAGACTGCTCTACCAGTACTAGAGCCCCCCCTGTATACACTACAGACTGCTCCACCAGTACTAGAGCCCCCCCTGTATACACTACAGACTGCTCCACCAGTACTAGAGCCCCCCCCTGTATACACTACAGACTGCTCCACCAGTACTAGAGCCCCCCGGGTACACTACAGACTGCTCCACCAGTACTAGAGCCCCCCGGGTACACTACAGACTGCTCTACCAGTACTAGAGCCCCCCCTGTATACACTACAGACTGCTCCACCAGTACTAGAGCCCCCCCTGTATACACTACAGACTGCTCCACCAGTACTAGAGCCCCCCCCTGTATACACTACAGACTGCTCCACCAGTACTAGAGCCCCCCCTGTATACACTACAGACTGCTCCACCAGTACTAGAGCCCCCCCTGTATACACTACAGACTGCTCCACCAGTACTAGAGCCCCCCCTGTATACACTACAGACTGCTCCACCAGTACTAGAGCCCCCCCTGTGTACACTACAGACTGCTCCACCAGTGCTAGAGCCCCCCCTGTATACACTACAGACTGCTCCACCAGTGCTAGAGCCCCCCCTGTATACACTACAGACTGCTCCACCAGTACTAGAGCCCCCCCTGTATACACTACAGACTGCTCCACCAGTACTAGAGCCCCCCTGTATACACTACAGACTGCTCCACCAGTGCTAGAGCCCCCCCTGTATACACTACAGACTGCTCTACCAGTACTAGAGCCCCCCGGGTACACTACAGACTGCTCTACCAGTACTAGAGCCCCCCGGGTACACTACAGACTGCTCCACCAGTACTAGAGCCCCCCCTGTATACACTACAGACTGCTCCACCAGTACTAGAGCCCCCCTGTATACACTACAGACTGCTCCACCAGTACTAGAGCCCCCCTGTATACACTAGACTGCTCCACCAGTACTAGAGCCCCCCGTGTACACTACAGACTGCTCCACCAGTACTAGAGCCCCCCGTGTACACTACAGACTGCTCCACCAGTACTAGAGCCCCCTGTATACACTACAGACTGCTCCACCAGTACTAGAGCCCCCTGTATACACTACAGACTGCTCCACCAGTACTAGAGCCCCCCCTGTATACACTACAGACTGCTCCACCAGTACTAGAGCCCCCCGGGTACACTACAGACTGCTCCACCAGTACTAGAGCCCCCCGGGTACACTACAGACTGCTCTACCAGTACTAGAGCCCCCCCTGTATACACTACAGACTGCTCCACCAGTACTAGAGCCCCCCCTGTATACACTACAGACTGCTCCACCAGTACTAGAGCCCCCCCCTGTATACACTACAGACTGCTCCACCAGTACTAGAGCCCCCCCCTGTATACACTACAGACTGCTCCACCAGTACTAGAGCCCCCCCTGTATACACTACAGACTGCTCCACCAGTACTAGAGCCCCCCCTGTATACACTACAGACTGCTCCACCAGTACTAGAGCCCCCCCTGTGTACACTACAGACTGCTCCACCAGTACTAGAGCCCCCCCTGTATACACTACAGACTGCTCCACCAGTACTAGAGCCCCCCCTGTATACACTACAGGCTGCTCCACCAGTACTAGAGCCCCCCCTGTATACACTACAGACTGCTCTACCAGTGCTAGAGCCCCCCCCTGTATACACTACAGACTGCTCCACCAGTACTAGAGCCCCCCCTGTATACACTACAGACTGCTCTACCAGTGCTAGAGCCCCCCCCTGTATACACTACAGACTGCTCCACCAGTACTAGAGCCCCCCCTGTATACACTACAGACTGCTCCACCAGTACTAGAGCCCCCCCTGTATACACTACAGGCTGCTCCACCAGTACTAGAGCCCCCCCTGTATACACTACAGACTGCTCCACCAGTACTAGAGCCCCCTGTATACACTACAGACTGCTCCACCAGTACTAGAGCCCCCCGGGTACACTACAGACTGCTCCACCAGTACTAGAGCCCCCTGTATACACTACAGACTGCTCCACCAGTACTAGAACCTCCCGTGTACACTACAGACTGCTCCACCAGTACTAGAGCCCCCCGGGTACACTACAGACTGCTCCACCAGTACTAGAGCCCCCCCTGTATACACTACAGACTGCTCCACCAGTACTAGAGCCCCCCCTGTATACACTACAGACTGCTCCACCAGTACTAGAGCCCCCCGGGTACACTACAGACTGCTCTACCAGTACTAGAGCCCCCCCTGTATACACTACAGACTGCTCCACCAGTACTAGAGCCCCCCCTGTATACACTACAGACTGCTCCACCAGTACTAGAGCCCCCCCTGTATACACTACAGACTGCTCCACCAGTACTAGAGCCCCCCGGGTACACTACAGACTGCTCCACCAGTACTAGAGCCCCCCGGGTACACTACAGACTGCTCCACCAGTACTAGAGCCCCCCCTGTATACACTACAGACTGCTCCACCAGTACTAGAGCCCCCCCTGTATACACTACAGACTGCTCCACCAGTACTAGAGCCCCCCTGTGTACACTACAGACTGCTCCACCAGTACTAGAGCCCCCCCTGTATACACTACAGACTGCTCCACCAGTACTAGAGCCCCCCCTGTATACACTACAGACTGCTCCACCAGTACTAGAGCCCCCCAGGCACACTACAGACTGCTCCACCAGTACTAGAGCCCCCCGGGTACACTACAGACTGCTCCACCAGTACTAGAGCCCCCCCCTGTATACACTACAGGCTGCTCCACCAGTACTAGAGCCCCCCCTGTATACACTACAGACTGCTCCACCAGTACTAGAGCCCCCCGGGTACACTACAGACTGCTCCACCAGTACTAGAGCCCCCCCTGTATACACTACAGACTGCTCCACCAGTACTAGAGCCCCCCCTGTATACACTACAGACTGCTCCACCAGTACTAGAGCCCCCCGGGTACACTACAGACTGCTCTACCAGTACTAGAGCCCCCCCTGTATACACTACAGACTGCTCCACCAGTACTAGAGCCCCCCTGTATACACTACAGACTGCTCCACCAGTACTAGAGCCCCCTGTATACACTACAGACTGCTCCACCAGTACTAGAGCCCCCCCCTGTATACACTACAGACTGCTCCACCAGTACTAGAGCCCCCCGGGTACACTACAGACTGCTCCACCAGTACTAGAGCCCCCCCTGTATACACTACAGACTGCTCCACCAGTACTAGAGCCCCCCCTGTATACACTACAGACTGCTCCACCAGTACTAGAGCCCCCCGGGTACACTACAGACTGCTCTACCAGTACTAGAGCCCCCCCTGTATACACTACAGACTGCTCCACCAGTACTAGAGCCCCCCCTGTATACACTACAGACTGCTCCACCAGTACTAGAGCCCCCCCCTGTATACACTACAGACTGCTCCACCAGTACTAGAGCCCCCCGGGTACACTACAGACTGCTCCACCAGTACTAGAGCCCCCCCTGTATACACTACAGACTGCTCCACCAGTACTAGAGCCCCCCCTGCATACACTACAGACTGCTCCACCAGTACTAGAGCCCCCCGGGTACACTACAGACTGCTCTACCAGTACTAGAGCCCCCCCTGTATACACTACAGACTGCTCCACCAGTACTAGAGCCCCCCTGTATACACTACAGACTGCTCCACCAGTACTAGAGCCCCCTGTATACACTACAGACTGCTCCACCAGTACTAGAGCCCCCTGTATACACTACAGACTGCTCCACCAGTACTAGAGCCCCCCGGGTACACTACAGACTGCTCCACCAGTACTAGAGCCCCCTGGGTACACTACAGACTGCTCCACCAGTACTAGAGCCCCCCGGGTACACTACAGACTGCTCCACCAGTACTAGAGCCCCCCGTGTACACTACAGACTGCTCCACCAGTACTAGAGCCCCCCGGGTACACTACAGACTGCTCCACCAGTACTAGAGCCCCCCCCTGTATACACTACAGGCTGCTCCACCAGTACTAGAGCCCCCCTGTATACACTACAGACTGCTCTACCAGTACTAGAGCCCCCCCTGTATACACTACAGACTGCTCCACCAGTACTAGAGCCCCCCCCTGTATACACTACAGACTGCTCCACCAGTACTAGAGCCCCCCCTGTATACACTACAGACTGCTCCACCAGTACTAGAGCCCCCCCCTGTATACACTACAGGCTGCTCCACCAGTACTAGAGCCCCCCCCCTGTATACACTACAGACTGCTCCACCAGTACTAGAGCCCCCCCTGTATACACTACAGACTGCTCTACCAGTACTAGAGCCCCCCCTGTATACACTACAGACTGCTCCACCAGTACTAGAGCCCCCCCCTGTATACACTACAGACTGCTCCACCAGTACTAGAGCCCCCCCTGTATACACTACAGACTGCTCCACCAGTACTAGAGCCCCCCCCCTGTATACACTACAGACTGCTCCACCAGTACTAGAGCCCCCCGGGTACACTACAGACTGCTCCACCAGTACTAGAGCCCCCCGTGTACACTACAGACTGCTCCACCGGTACTAGAGCCCCCCCTGTATACACTACAGACTGCTCCACCGGTACTAGAGCCCCCCGTGTATACACTACAGACTGCTCCACCAGTACTAGAGCCCCCCCTGTATACACTACAGACTGCTCCACCAGTACTAGAGCCCCCCCCTGTATACACTACAGACTGCTCCACCAGTACTAGAGCCCCCCGGGTACACTACAGACTGCTCCACCAGTACTAGAGCCCCTCGGGTACACTACAGACTGCTCCACCAGTACTAGAGCCCCCCGGGTACACTACAGACTGCTCCACCAGTACTAGAGCCCCCCCTGTATACACTACAGACTGCTCCACCAGTACTAGAGCCCCCCGGGTACACTACAGACTGCTCCACCAGTACTAGAGCCCCCCGTGTACACTACAGACTGCTCCACCAGTACTAGAGCCCCCCCTGTATACACTACAGACTGCTCCACCAGTGCTAGAGCCCCCCCTGTATACACTACAGACTGCTCCACCAGTACTAGAGCCCCCCGGGTACACTACAGACTGCTCCACCAGTACTAGAGCCCCCCCTGTATACACTACAGACTGCTCCACCAGTACTAGAGCCCCCCGGGTACACTACAGACTGCTCCACCAGTACTAGAGCCCCCCCTGTATACACTACAGACTGCTCCACCAGTACTAGAGCCCCCCTGTATACACTACAGACTGCTCCACCAGTACTAGAGCCCCCCCCTGTATACACTACAGACTGCTCCACCAGTACTAGAGCCCCCCCTGTATACACTACAGACTGCTCCACCAGTACTAGAACCCCCCGGGTACACTACAGACTGCTCCACCAGTACTAGAGCACCCCCCTGTATACACTACAGACTGCTCCACCAGTACTAGAGCCCCCCTGTATACACTACAGACTGCTCCACCAGTACTAGAGCCCCCCCTGTATACACTACAGGCTGCTCCACCAGTACTAGAGCCCCCCCCCTGTATACACTACAGACTGCTCCACCAGTACTAGAGCCCCCCTGTATACACTACAGGCTGCTCCACCAGTACTAGAGCCCCCCCCTGTATACACTACAGGCTGCTCCACCAGTACTAGAGCCCCCCCTGTATACACTACAGACTGCTCCACCAGTACTAGAGCCCCCCCTGTATACACTACAGGCTGCTCCACCGGTACTAGAGCCCCCCCTGTATACACTACAGGCTGCTCCACCGGTACTAGAGCCCCCCCTGTATACACTACAGGCTGCTCCACCAGTACTAGAGCCCCCCCCCTGTATACACTACAGACTGCTCCACCAGTACTAGAGCCCCCCTGTATACACTACAGGCTGCTCCACCAGTACTAGAGCCCCCCCCTGTATACACTACAGGCTGCTCCACCAGTACTAGAGCCCCCCAGGCACACTACAGACTGCTCCACCAGTACTAGAGCCCCCCCTGTATACACTACAGACTGCTCCACCAGTACTAGAGCCCCCCCTGTATACACTACAGACTGCTCCACCAGTACTAGAGCCCCCCAGGCACACTACAGACTGCTCCACCAGTACTAGAGCCCCCCCTGTATACACTACAGACTGCTCCACCAGTACTAGAGCCCCCCCTGTATACACTACAGACTGCTCCACCAGTACTAGAGCCCCCCAGGCACACTACAGACTGCTCCACCAGTACTAGAGCCCCCCCTGTATACACTACAGACTGCTCCACCAGTACTAGAGCCCCCCGTGTACACTAGAGCCCCCACACTGTGGTGGCGCTGCGTGGCCCCTTCCCTGTATGGCCGGGCCACTGTGCTGGCGCTGAAGGGCCTCTTCCCTGTATGGCCGGGCCCCTGTGGTGGCGCTGCGGAGCCCCTTCCCTGTATGGCCAGGCCCCTGTGCTGGCGCTGCGTGGCCCCTTCCCTGTATGGCCGGGCCGATGTGGTGGCGCTGCGGGGCCTCTTCCCTGTATGGCCGGGCCCCTGTGGTGGCGCTGCGGGGCCCCTTCCCTGTATGGCCGGGCCGATGTGGTGGCGCTGCGGGGCCTCTTCCCTGTATGGCCGGGCCGATGTGGTGGCGCTGCGGGGCCTCTTCCCTGTATGGCCGGGCCCCTGTGGTGGCGCTGCGGGGCCTCTTCCCTGTATGGCCGGGCCCCTGTGCTGGCGCTGCGGGGCCCCTTCCCTGTATGGCCGGGCCGATGTGGTGGCACTGCGGGGCCCCTTCCCTGTATGGCCGGGCCCCTGTGGTGGTGCTGCGGGGCCCCTTCCCTGTATGGCCGGGCCCCTGTGCTGGCGCTGCGTGGCCCCTTCCCTGTATGGCCGGGCCGATGTGGTGGCGCTGCGGGGCTCCTTCCCTGTATGACCGGGCCCCTGTGCTGGCGCTGCGTGGCCCCTTCCCTGCATGGCCGGGACCCTTCCCTGTATGGCCGGGCCCCTGTGCTGGCGCTGCGGGGCCCCTTCCCTGTATGACCGGGCCCCTGTGCTGGCGCTGCATGGCCCCTTCCCTGCATGGCCGGGCCCCTTCCCTGTATGACCGGGCCCCTGTGCTGGCGCTGCGGGGCCCCTTCCCTGTATGACCGGGCCCCTGTGCTGGCGCTGCGGGGCCCCTTCCCTGTATGACCGGGCCCCTGTGGTGGCGCTGCGGGGCTCCTTCCCTGTATGACCGGGCCCCTGTGGTGGCGCTGCGGGGCCCCTTCCCTGTATGACCGGGCCCCTGTGGTGGCGCTGCGGGGCTCCTTCCCTGTATGACCGGGCCCCTGTGCTGGCGCTGCGTGGCCCCTTCCCTGCATGGCCGGGCCCCTTCCCTGTATGGCCGGGCCCCTGTGCTGGCGCTGCGGGGCCCCTTCCCTGTATGGCCGGGCCCCTGTGGTGGCGCTGCGGGGCCCCTTCCCTGTATGGCCGGGCCCCTTCCCTGTATGGCCGGGCCCCTGTGGTGGCGCTGCGTGGCCCCTTCCCTGTATGGCTGGGCCCCTGTGCTGGCGCTGCGTGGCCCCTTCCCTGTATGGCCGGGCCCCTGTGGTGGCGCTGCGGGGCCCCTTCCCTGCATGGCCGGGCCCCTGTGGTGGCGCTGCGGGGCCCCTTCCCTGTATGGTCGGGCCCCTTCCCTGTATGGCCGGGCTCCTGTGCTGGCGCTGCGGGGCCCCTTCCCTGTATGGTCGGGCCCCTTCCCTGTATGGCCGGGCTCCTGTGCTGGCGCTGCGGGGCCCCTTCCCTGCATGGCCGGGCCCCTTCCCTGTATGGCCGGGCCCCTGTGGTGGCGCTGCGGGGCCCCTTCCCTGTATGGCCGGGCCCCTGTGGTGGCGCTGCGGGGCCCCTTCCCTGCATGGCGGGGCCCCTGCTCTGTTCCTCTCAGGCTCTTGTTGGTTTCTTACCTTGAGGCCTCGGTGTCTCCTGGAAGTCACAGCCGCCGGCTCCTCCTACATCTCAGCCACACCCCCAAACAGCCCCCCGGTGTCCCTATGGCAACACCCGGGGAATAAGCCGCAAAGTCTGATGGGTAAATCGAAGCCAGAGCCGCCATCTTTGTTGCGGTCGGAGGCCAGGAGAGAAGAGCAGGTGGTGATGTCACCAGGAGAGGGGAGCAGGTGGTGATGTCACCAGGAGAGAAGAGCAGGTGGTGATGTCACCAGGAGAGAAGAGCAGGTGGTGATGTCACCAGGAGAGAAGAGCAGGTGGTGATGTCACCAGGAGAGGGGAGCAGGTGGTGATGTCACCAGGAGAGGGGAGCAGGTGGTGATGTCACCAGGAGAGGGGAGCAGGTGGTGATGTCACCAGGAGAGAAGAGCAGGTGGTGATGTCACCAGGAGAGAAGAGCAGGTGGTGATGTCACCAGGAGAGGGGAGCAGGTGGTGATGTCACCAGGAGAGGGGAGCAGGTGGTGATGTCACCAGGAGAGAAGAGCAGGTGGTGATGTCACCAGGAGAGGGGAGCAGGTGGTGATGTCACCAGGAGAGAAGAGCAGGTGGTGATGTCACCAGGAGAGAAGAGCAGGTGGTGATGTCACCAGGAGAGAAGAGCAGGTGGTGATGTCACCAGGAGAGAAGAGCAGGTGGTGATGTCACCAGGAGAGGGGAGCAGGTGGTGATGTCACCAGGAGAGGGGAGCAGGTGGTGATGTCACCAGGAAAGGGGAGCAAGTGGTGATGTCACCAGGAGAGAAGAGCAGGTGGTGATGTCACCAGGAGAGGGGAGCAGGTGGTGATGTCACCAGGAGAGGGGAGCAGGTGGTGATGTCACCAGGAGAGGGGAGCAGGTGGTGATGTCACCAGGAGAGGGGAGCAGGTGGTGATGTCACCAGGAGAGGGGAGCAGGTGGTGATGTCACCAGGAGAGAAGAGCAGGTGGTGATGTCACCAGGAGAGGGGAGCAGGTGGTGATGTCACCAGGAGAGAGGAGCAGGTGGTGATGTCACCAGGAGAGAAGAGCAGGTGGTGATGTCACCAGGAGAGGGGAGCAGGTGGTGATGTCACCAGGAGAGGGGAGCAGGTGGTGATGTCACCAGGAGAGAAGAGCAGGTGGTGATGTCACCAGGAGAGGGGAGCAGGTGGTGATGTCACCAGGAGAGGGGAGCAGGTGGTGATGTCACCAGGAGAGAAGAGCAGGTGGTGATGTCACCAGGAGAGGGGAGCAGGTGGTGATGTCACCAGGAGAGGGGAGCAGGTGGTGATGTCACCAGGAGAGGGGAGCAGGTGGTGATGTCACCAGGAAAGGGGAGCAAGTGGTGATGTCACCAGGAGAGGGGAGCAGGTGGTGATGTCACCAGGAGAGGGGAGCAGGTGGTGATGTCACCAGGAGAGAGGAGCAGGTGGTGATGTCACCAGGAGAGAGGAGCAGGTGGTGATGTCACCAGGAGAGGGGAGCAGGTGGTGATGTCACCAGGAGAGAGGAGCAGGTGGTGATGTCACCAGGAGAGAGGAGCAAGTGGTGATGTCACCAGGAGAGAGGAGCAGGTGGTGATGTCACCAGGAGAGGGGAGCAGGTGGTGATGTCACCAGGAGAGGGGAGCAGGTGGTGATGTCACCAGGAGAGAGGAGCAGGTGGTGATGTCACCAGGAAAGGGGAGCAAGTGGTGATGTCACCAGGAGAGGGGAGCAGGTGGTGATGTCACCAGGAGAGAAGAGCAGGTGGTGATGTCACCAGGAGAGAGGAGCAGGTGGTGATGTCACCAGGAGAGAAGAGCAGGTGGTGATGTCACCAGGAGAGGGGAGCAGGTGGTGATGTCACCAGGAGAGGGGAGCAGGTGGTGATGTCACCAGGAGAGAAGAGCAGGTGGTGATGTCACCAGGAGAGGGGAGCAGGTGGTGATGTCACCAGGAGAGGGGAGCAGGTGGTGATGTCACCAGGAGAGAAGAGCAGGTGGTGATGTCACCAGGAGAGGGGAGCAGGTGGTGATGTCACCAGGAGAGAAGAGCAGGTGGTGATGTCACCAGGAGAGGGGAGCAGGTGGTGATGTCACCAGGAGAGAGGAGCAGGTGGTGATGTCACCAGGAAAGGGGAGCAAGTGGTGATGTCACCAGGAGAGAGGAGCAGGTGGTGATGTCACCAGGAGAGAAGAGCAGGTGGTGATGTCACCAGGAGAGGGGAGCAGGTGGTGATGTCACCAGGAGAGGGGAGCAGGTGGTGATGTCACCAGGAGAGGGGAGCAGGTGGTGATGTCACCAGGAGAGGGGAGCAGGTGGTGATGTCACCAGGAGAGGGGAGCTGGTGGTGATGTCACCAGGAAAGGGGAGCAAGTGGTGATGTCACCAGGAGAGAAGAGCAGGTGGTGATGTCACCAGGAGAGGGGAGGAGGTGGTGATGTCACCAGGAGAGGGGAGCAGGTGGTGATGTCACCAGGAGAGAGGAGCAGGTGGTGATGTCACCAGGAGAGAGGAGCAGGTGGTGATGTCACCAGGAGAGGGGAGCAGGTGGTGATGTCACCAGGAGAGAGGAGCAGGTGGTGATGTCACCAGGAGAGAGGAGCAAGTGGTGATGTCACCAGGAGAGAGGAGCAGGTGGTGATGTCACCAGGAGAGGGGAGCAGGTGGTGATGTCACCAGGAGAGGGGAGCAGGTGGTGATGTCACCAGGAGAGGGGAGCAGGTGGTGATGTCACCAGGAAAGGGGAGCAAGTGGTGATGTCACCAGGAGAGGGGAGCAGGTGGTGATGTCACCAGGAGAGAAGAGCAGGTGGTGATGTCACCAGGAGAGAGGAGCAGGTGGTGATGTCACCAGGAGAGAAGAGCAGGTGGTGATGTCACCAGGAGAGGGGAGCAGGTGGTGATGTCACCAGGAGAGGGGAGCAGGTGGTGATGTCACCAGGAGAGAAGAGCAGGTGGTGATGTCACCAGGAGAGGGGAGCAGGTGGTGATGTCACCAGGAGAGGGGAGCAGGTGGTGATGTCACCAGGAGAGAAGAGCAGGTGGTGATGTCACCAGGAGAGGGGAGCAGGTGGTGATGTCACCAGGAGAGAAGAGCAGGTGGTGATGTCACCAGGAGAGGGGAGCAGGTGGTGATGTCACCAGGAGAGAGGAGCAGGTGGTGATGTCACCAGGAAAGGGGAGCAAGTGGTGATGTCACCAGGAGAGAGGAGCAGGTGGTGATGTCACCAGGAGAGAAGAGCAGGTGGTGATGTCACCAGGAGAGGGGAGCAGGTGGTGATGTCACCAGGAGAGGGGAGCAGGTGGTGATGTCACCAGGAGAGGGGAGCAGGTGGTGATGTCACCAGGAGAGGGGAGCAGGTGGTGATGTCACCAGGAGAGGGGAGCAGGTGGTGATGTCACCAGGAAAGGGGAGCAAGTGGTGATGTCACCAGGAGAGAAGAGCAGGTGGTGATGTCACCAGGAGAGGGGAGCAGGTGGTGATGTCACCAGGAGAGAAGAGCAGGTGGTGATGTCACCAGGAGAGGGGAGCAGGTGGTGATGTCACCAGGAGAGAAGAGCAGGTGGTGATGTCACCAGGAGAGGGGAGCAGGTGGTGATGTCACCAGGAGAGGGGAGCAGGTGGTGATGTCACCAGGAGAGGGGAGCAGGTGGTGATGTCACCAGGAGAGGGGAGCAAGTGGTGATGTCACCAGGAGAGGGGAGCAAGTGGTGATGTCACCAGGAGAGAGGAGCAGGTGGTGATGTCACCAGGAGAGGGGAGCAGGTGGTGATGTCACCAGGAGAGGGGAGTAGGTGGTGATGTCACCAGGAGAGAGGAGCAGGTGGTGATGTCACCAGGAGAGAGGAGCAGGTGGTGATGTCACCAGGAGAGAAGAGCAGGTGGTGATGTCACCAGGAGAGGGGAGCAGGTGGTGATGTCACCAGGAGAGAGGAGCAGGTGGTGATGTCACCAGGAGAGGGGAGCAGGTGGTGATGTCACCAGGAAAGGGGAGCAAGTGGTGATGTCACCAGGAGAGAAAAGCAGGTGGTGATGTCACCAGGAGAGGGGAGCAGGTGGTGATGTCACCAGGAGAGGGGAGCAGGTGGTGATGTCACCAGGAGAGAGGAGCAGGTGGTGATGTCACCAGGAAAGGGGAGCAAGTGGTGATGTCACCAGGAGAGAGGAGCAGGTGGTGATGTCACCAGGAGAGAGGAGCAGGTGGTGATGTCACCAGGAGAGGGGAGCAGGTGGTGATGTCACCAGGAGAGGGGAGCAGGTGGTGATGTCACCAGGAGAGGGGAGCAGGTGGTGATGTCACCAGGAGAGGGGAGCAGGTGGTGATGTCACCAGGAAAGGGGAGCAAGTGGTGATGTCACCAGGAGAGAGGAGCAGGTGGTGATGTCACCAGGAGAGGGGAGCAGGTGGTGATGTCACCAGGAGAGGGGAGCAGGTGGTGATGTCACCAGGAGAGAGGAGCAGGTGGTGATGTCACCAGGAGAGAGGAGCAGGTGGTGATGTCAACAGGAGAGGGGAGCAGGTGGTGATGTCACCAGGAGAGAGGAGCAGGTGGTGATGTCACCAGGAGAGAGGAGCAAGTGGTGATGTCACCAGGAGAGAGGAGCAGGTGGTGATGTCACCAGGAGAGGGGAGCAGGTGGTGATGTCACCAGGAGAGGGGAGCAGGTGGTGATGTCACCAGGAGAGAGGAGCAGGTGGTGATGTCACCAGGAAAGGGGAGCAAGTGGTGATGTCACCAGGAGAGGGGAGCAGGTGGTGATGTCACCAGGAGAGAAGAGCAGGTGGTGATGTCACCAGGAGAGGGGGGCAGGTGGTGATGTCACCAGGAGAGAGGAGCAGGTGGTGATGTCACCAGGAGAGGGGAGCAGGTGGTGATGTCACCAGGAGAGAGGAGCAGGTGGTGATGTCACCAGGAGAGGGGAGCAGGTGGTGATGTAGTTTCCAGTCACTCCCCCTGTCATGGCCGGTAGTTTCCAGTCGCTCCCCCTGTCATGGCCGGTAGTTTCCAGTCGCTCCCCCTGTCATGTTCGGTAGTTTCCAGTCCCTCCCCCTGTCATGGCCGATATTGACCAGTCCCTCCCCCTGTTATAGCTGGTAGTTTCCAGTCCCTCACCCTGTCATGGCCGGTATCGACCAGTCCCACCCCCTGTCATGGCCGGTAGTTTCCAGTCCCTCCCCCTGTCATGGCCGGTAGTTTCCAGTCCCTCACCCTGTCATGGCTGGTATTGACCAGTCCCTTACCCTGATATGGCCGGTATTGACCAGTCCCTCCCCCTGTTATGGCCGGTATTGACCAGTCCCTCCCCCTGTCATGGCCGGTAGTTTCCAGTCCCTCCCCCTGTCATGGCCGGTATTGACCAGTCCCTTCCCCGGTCATGGCCGGTAGTTTCCAGTCCCTCCCCCTGTCAAGGCCGGTATTGACCAGTCCCTCCCCCTGTCATGGCCGGTATTGACCAGTCCCTCCCCCTGTCATGGCCGGTATTGACCAGTCCCTCCCCCTGTCATGGCCGGTATTGACCAGTCCCTCCCCCTGTCATGGCCGGTATTGACCAGTCCCTCCCCCTTTCATGGCCGGTATTGACCAGTCCCTCCCCCTGTCATGGCCGGTAGTTTCCAGTCCCTCCCCCTGTTATAGCCCCTTATCTGCCTGGTATAATCCACTAGCCCCGTGCAAATGCTGATATTTTCTGGTCCTCCTCCTTAGCTTTACAAATCATAGGAGACATATAATACATTACACAGTACAAATAATCATAGGAGGGAGGGCCCTGATCACAGCAGCTTACAGTCTATGGGGATGAGGAGGGACACAGGAGCTTACAGTCTATGGGGATGAGGAGGGACACAGGAGCTTACAGTCGATGAGGATGAGGGGGGGGCACAAGAGCTTACAGTCTATGAGGATGAGGGGGGGCACAAGAGCTTACAGTCTATGAAGATGAGGGGGGACACAAGAGCTTACAGTCTATGAGGATGAGGGGGGGACACAAGAGCTTACAGTCTATGAGGATGAGGGGGAGACACAAGAGCTTACAGTCTATGAGGATGAGGGGAGGACACAAGAGCTTACAGTCTATGAGGATGAGGAGGACACAAGAACTTACAGTCTATGAGGATGAGGGGAGGACACAAGAGCTTACAGTCTATGAGGATGAGGGGGTGACACAAGAGCTTACAGTCTATGAGGATGAGGGGAGGACACAAGAGCTTACAGTCTATGAGGATGAGGGGAGGACACAAGAGCTTACAGTCTATGAGGATGAGGGGAGGACACAAGAGCTTACAGTCTATGAGGATGAGGGGGGACACAAGAGCTTACAGTCTATGAGGATGAGGGGTGACACAAGAGCTTACAGTCTATGAGGATGAGGGGTGACACAAGAGCTTACAGTCTATGAGGATGAGGGGTGACACAAGAGCTTACAGTCTATGAAGATGAGGGGAGACACAAGAGCTTACAGTCTATGAGGATGAGGGGGGACACAAGAGCTTACAGTCTATGAGGATGAGGGGAGGACACAAGAGCTTACAGTCTATGAGGATGAGGAGGACACAAGAGCTTACAGTCTATGAGGATGAGGGGTGACACAAGAGCTTACAGTCTATGAGGATGAGGAGGACACAAGAACTTACAGTCTATGAGGATGAGGGGATGACACAAGAGCTTACAGTCTATGAAGATGAGGGGAGACACAAGAGCTTACAGTCTATGGGGATGAGGAGGGACACAAGAGCTTACAGTCTATGAGGATGAGGGGGAGACACAAGAGCTTACAGTCTATGAAGATGAGGGGGGACACAGGAGCTTACAGTCGATGAGGATGAGGGGGGGGCACAAGAGCTTACAGTCTATGAAGATGAGGGGGGACACAGGAGCTTACAGTCGATGAGGATGAGGGGGGGGCACAAGAGCTTACAGTCTATGAAGATGAGGGGGGACACAAGAGCTTACAGTCTATGAGGATGAGGGAAGGACACAAGAGCTTACAGTCTATGAGGATGAGGGGGAGACACAAGAGTTTACAGTCTATGAGGATGAGGAGGTGACACAAGAGCTTACAGTCTATGAGGATGAGGGGGGGACACAAGAGCTTACAGTCTATGAGGATGAGGGGGAGACACAAGAGTTTACAGTCTATGAGGATGAGGGGGGGACACAAGAGCTTACAGTCTATGAGGATGAGGAGGACACAAGAACTTACAGTCTATGAGGATGAGGGGAGGACACAAGAGCTTACAGTCTATGAGGATGAGGGGAGGACACAAGAGCTTACAGTCTATGAGGATGAGGGGATGACACAAGAGCTTACAGTCTATGAAGATGAGGGGAGACACAAGAGCTTACAGTCTATGGGGATGAGGAGGGACACAATAACTTACAGTCTATGAGGATGAGGGGGAGACACAAGAGCTTACAGTCTATGAGGATGAGGGGGACACAAGAGCTTACAGTCTATGGGGATGAGGAGGGACACAAGAGCTTACAGTCTATGAGGATGAGGGGGGACACAGGAGCTTACAGTCTATGAGGATGAGGGGGTGACACAAGAGCTTACAGTCTATGAGGATGAGGGGGTGACACAAGAGCTTACAGTCTATGGGGATGAGGAGGGACACAGGAGCTTACAGTTTATGAGGATGAGGGGGGGACACAAGAGCTTACAGTCTATGGGGATGAGGAGGGACACAAGAGCTTACAGTCTATGGGGATGAGGAGGGACACAGGAGCTTACAGTTTATGAGGATGAGGGGGGGACACAAGAGCTTACAGTCTATGAGGATGAGGGGGGGACACAAGAGCTTACAGTCTATGAAGATGAGGGGGTGACACAAGAACTTACAGTCTATGAGGATAAGGGAGGACACAAGAGCTTACAATCTATGAGGATGAGGGGGGGCACAAGAACTTACAGTCTTTGAGGATGAGGGGTGACACAAGAGCTTACAGTCTATGAGGATGAGGGGTGACACAAGAACTTACAGTCTATGAGGATGAGGGGTGACACAAGAGCTTACAGTCTATGAGGATGAGGGGTGACACAAGAGCTTACAGTCTATGAAGATGAGGGGAGACACAAGAGCTTACAGTCTATGAGGATGAGGGGTGACACAAGAGCTTACAGTCTATGAAGATGAGGGGAGACACAGGAGCTTACAGTCTATGAGGGGTGACACAAGAGCTTACAGTCTATGAGGATGAGGATGTGACACAAGAGCTTACAGTCTATGAGGATGAGGGGAGGACACAAGAGCTTACAGTCTATGAGGATGAGGGGGTGACACAAGAGCTATGAGGATGAGGGGGGACACAAGAGCTTACAGTCTATGAGGATGAGGGGGTGACACAAGAGCTTACAGTCTGAGGATGAGGGGGTGACACAAGAGCTTACAGTCTATGAGGATGAGGGGAGACACAAGAGCTTACAGTCTATGAGGATGAGGGGGGACACAAGAACTTACAGTCTATGAGGATGAGGGGAGACACAAGAGCTTACAGTCTATGAGGATGAGGGGGGACACAAGAACTTACAGTCTATGAGGATGAGGGGGGACACAAGAGCTTACAGTCTATAAGGATGAGGGGGGGGCACAAGAGCTTACAGTCTAATGTAAAGCAGCCACTTGGAGTAGTAATTCTACTTAGACTGGATATTCTCCAGACTCTTATCCCTCCCTAATACTTTGGTATTTCTCCAGGGGGCTGTCATGGTGGACGGTCAGCGACAGAGACGGTCACAAATAAAAGGTTATATTTCTTGGATTGTATATGAAATGAATATACTAATAAAATTGAGTTGAATCCTATAGCGTTGTAGTTATTTGGTAAAGCTCTGAGGGGGGGCAACCTCCAGGGGGCCATCATGGTGGACTTATGGAAACCGAAATACTGGTAAGGTCTGATTCCTTTTATTTGTGACCGTCTGTCGCTGACCATCTCAAACTGCCTAAGACTCTGACTGTCTCTACCCGTCTCTGTATTTGTCTCTGATTGTCACTTTGTCTATGGGGGGATTTATCAGATGTGTCTGAAAGCAGAACTGATCTAGTTCCCCATGACAATCAGAAAGTTTCAATTTCCCACCGCGGTTTATAAAATGACAGCTGATCTCTGGTTTCCATGGTTTTACCCGAGACATTTCTGATAAATCTCCCCCTATGTCTCTCCATCTTACCTCACACATAAGCGTCTTATACTCATTGCCTGTAGTAACCAATCACAGCCCTGAGCACATATTACTGACCTGTAGTAGTAACCAATCACAGCCCTGAGCTCATATTACTGACCTGTAGTAGTAACCAATCACAGTCCTGAGCTCATATTACTGACCTGTAGTAGTAACCAATCACAGCCCTGAGCTCATATTACTGACCTGTAGTAACCAATCACAGTCCTGAGCTCATATTACTGACCTGTAGTAGTAACCAATCACAGCCCTGAGCTCATATTACTGACCTGTAGTAGTAACCAATCACAGTCCTGAGCTCATATTACTGACCTGTAGTAGTAACCATCACAGCCCTGAGCTCATATTACTGACCTGTAGTAGTAACCAATCACAGCTCAGAGCTCATATTACTGACCTGTAGTAGTAACCAATCACAGCCCTGAGCTCATATTAATGACCTGTAGTAGTAACCAATCACAGCTCAGAGCTCATATTACTGACCTGTAATAGTAACCAATCACAGCTCAGAGCTCATATTACTGACCTGTAATAGTAACCAATCACAGCTCAGAGCTCATATTACTGACCTGTAGTAGTAACCAATCACAGCTCAGAGCTCATATTACTGACCTGTAGTAGTAACCAATCACAGCTCAGAGCTCATATTACTGACCTTTAATAGTAACCAATCACAGCTCAGAGCTCATATTACTGACCTGTAGTAGTAACCAATCACAGTCCTGAGCTCATATTACTGACATGTAGTAGTAACCAATCACAGCTCAGAGCTCATATTACTGACCTGTAGTAGTAACCAATCACAGATCAGAGCTCATTTTACTGACCTTTAATAGTAACCAATCACAGCTCAGAGCTCATATTACTCACCTGTAGTAGTAACCAATCACAGTCCTGAGCTCATATTACTGACCTGTAGTAGTAACCAATCACAGCTCAGAGCTCATATTACTGACCTGTAGTAGTAACCAATCACAGCTCAGAGCTCATATTACTGACCTTTAATAGTAACCAATCACAGTCCTGAGCTCATATTACTGACCACGGCTCAGCTTCCAGCTACCCTAGGAGGAGCAGACAATGGCTCCTGTATATGGGGGGTAATAAGTGGATTTTAGAAAGCACGGGGTGAAAATTTTAGCTTAAAACAGAGTCTATGACGTACACACACACTTACACTCAGCTTTATATGTTCGATGAACCAAACATACCTTGAGAATGCTGTGGCTGCACTGATATAGAAACATATCTTATTTAAACCCTGAACTGAGAGGTTTAGCTGAAAAAAACAATTATAAAATTATGATAATGAGGCTCTGTCGCTCCTGTGGCTGCCCTGACGCTTCTCCTCTTAATCTAATTATGTGGCTGCTCCCGCCTTGTCCTGCCCGGTATAAGCCAAGAATACGTCATCACTGTGTTGTCCCTGACAGGCAGAAGTAATCAATTGCTGCACCAACCCCCGGCTGCTGTGTATGAGTCATCCAGCTACGGTTGTTTAATACCTTCTTGACAGTTCAGGCAGCTCCTGTGTATGTGGAAATGTTTATGTACGGCAGCCATGGCACCCAGCTTTCCCAAGGTCCTGAATTTTATAATTTGTTTTTGAAGAAAACCAGTCAAAACAAGATATGTTTCTGCATCAGTGTAGCTACAGCCTTCTCAAAGTATGTTTGGTTCACAAATGCATAAAAACAAATGGTAGATTTCCTTTAAACTTTAACAGGGTAATTTTTATATGGGTGACCTGGTAAAGTTTTATAAAATGGCTAACCCCTCTACAGCCTTATTCACAGACCAGTTCTATTATCCTCAGGATTGTGGCAGTTATATAGAGGAGACAGAAGCCGCCATTGTGGTGTCCTGCACAGGTCCCTACACACGACAATGGGCTCTTACTAGTCCCTTGCCCTTTAATTGTCAGCTTGTGTGTAATATTTCACCCTGTAGGGGTCCTGATGAGGGTCTTAGGTCTTGGTGATCAGTTTGGAGGTTGCGCACAGATTAACATTCTCTCTGGTATTAGTGAAACATGGGCACCCATTGTGACCAGGATTAGGCGGCACGGTGCCTGGAGACAGAGATAGCAGCCAGTCCGGGTAACTTTCCTCCATACATGTGTAGACAGCAGAGCTCTGATCTCATCCGTACTGGTCATAGAGGCCCCATCACAGGTGAAAAGGGTTCTGTGAGATCAACAAGAAATTGCCGTGGTGTATACACTATATTCTATATACACTGCACAGGGTAGCCTGGCATAAGCCATTGTACCAGTATGGGAAATTAATATAAGAACCTGCCCATAAGACTGGAGAAGACGGGCTCCAGGGGCAGTCTGATCAGCTTTAAACTTGTCTAACAAACCCAGACAAGAACCCAGAATAATTACAGATCCTAGATTAAACACGACCCCAGAATAACTTACAGAATACATGGCTATATACAGCCCCCTCCAGGAATACATGGCTATATACAGCCCCCTCCAGGAATACATGGCTATATACAGCCCCCTCCAGGAATACATGGCTATATACAGCCCCCTCCAGGAATACATGGCTATATACAGCCCCCTCCAGGAATACATGGCTATATACAGCCCCCTCCAGGAATACATGGCTATATACAGCCCCCTCCAGGAATACATGGCTATATACAGCCCCCTCCAGGAATACATGGCTATATAGCCGCCTTCAGGAATACATGGCTATATACAGCCCCCTCCAGGAATACATGGCTATATAGCCGCCTTCAGGAATACATGGATATATAGAGCACTCTCCAGGAATACAAGGATATATACAGCCCCCTCCAGGAATACAAGGATATATACAGCCCCCTCCAGGAATACATGGCTATATACAGCCCCCTCCAGGAATACATTATATATACACAGCCCCCTCCAGGAATACAAGGATATATACAGCCCCCTCCAGGAATACAAGGATATATACAGCCCCCTCCAGGAATACAAGGATATATACAGCCCCCTTCGGGAGTACATGGATATATAGAGCCCCCTCCAGGAATACAAGGATATATACACAGTCCCCTCCAGGAATACATGGCTATATACAGCCCCCTCCAGGAATACATGGCTATATAGCCGCCTTCAGGAATACATGGATATATAAAGCACTCTCCAGGAATACAAGGATATATACAGCCCCCTCCAGGAATACAAGGATATATACAGCCCCCTTCAGGAGTACATGGATATATAGAGCCCCCTCCAGGAATACAAGGATATATACACAGTCCCCTCCAGGAATACATGGCTATATACAGCCCCCTCCAGGAATACATGGCTATATACACAGCCCCCTCCAGGAATACATGGATATATACACAGCCCCCTCCAGGAATACATGGATATATACACAGCCCCCTCCAGGAATACATGGATATATACACAGCCCCTCCAGGAATACAAGGATATATACAGCCCCCTCCGGGAGTACATGGATATATACACAGCCCCCTCTGGGAGTACATGAATATATACACAGCCCCCTCCAGGAATACATGGATATATACACAGCCCCCTCCAGGAATACATGGATATATACAGCCCCCTCCAGGAATACATGGCTATATAGAGCACCCTCCAGGAATACATGGCTATATACATAGTCCCCTCCAGGAATACATGGCTATATACAGCCCCCTCCAGGAATACATGGCTATATAGAGCACCCTCCAGGAATACATGGCTATATAGAGCACCCTCCAGGAATACAAGGATATATACAGCCCCCTCCGGGAGTACATGGATATATACACAGCCCCCTCTGGGAGTACATGAATATATACACAGCCCCCTCCAGGAATACATGGATATATACAGCCCCCTCCAGGAATACATCGATATATACACAGCCCCCTCCAGGAATACATGGATACATACAGCCCCCTCCAGGAATACAAGGCTATATACAGCCCCCTCCAGGAGTACATGGATATATACACAGCCCCTTCTGGGAGTACATGAATATATACACAGCCCACTTCAGGAATACAAGGATATATACAGCCCCCTCCGGGAATACAGGGATATATACAGCCCCCTCCGGGAGTACCTGGATATATACACAGCCCCCTCCAGGAATACATGGATATATACTCAGCCCCCTCCCGGAATACATGGATATATACTCAGCCCCCTCCAGGAATACATGGATATATAGACAGCCCCCTCCAGGAATACATGGATATATACACAGCCCCTCCAGGAATACATGGATATATACACAGCCCCTCCAGGAATACATGGCTATATACACAGCCCCCTCCAGGAATACATGGATATATACACAGCCCCCTCCGGGAGTACATGGATATATACACAGCCCCTCCAGGAATACAAGGATATATACACATCCCCCTCCAGGAATACATGGATATATAGACAGCCCCCTCCAGGAATACATGGATATATACACAGCCCCTCCAGGAATACATGGATATATACACAGCCCCTTCAGGAATACATGGATATATACACAGCCCCCTCCAGGAATACAAGGATATATACAGCCCCCTCCGGGAATACAAGGATATATACAGCCCCCTCCGGGAGTACATGATATATACACAGCCCCCTCCAGGAATACATGGATATATACACAGCCCCCTCCAGGAATACATGGATATATACACAGCCCCCTCCAGGAATACAAGGATATATACAGCCCCCTCCGGGAATACAGGGATATATACAGCCCCCTCCGGGAGTACATGGATATATACACAGCCCCCTCCAGGAATACATGGATATATACTCAGCCCCCTCCAGGAATACATGGATATATACTCAGCCCCCTCCAGGAATACATGGATATATACACAGCCCCCTCCAGGAATACATGGATATATACACAGCCCCCTCCAGGAATACATGGATATATACACAGCCCCCTCCAGGAATACATGGATATATACACAGCCCCCTCCAGGAATACATGGATATATACACAGCCCCCTCCGGGAGTACATGGATATTTACACAGCCCCTCCAGGAATACAAGGATATATACACAGCCCCCTCCAGGAATACAAGGATATATACACAGCCCCCTCCAGGAATACAAGGATATATACACAGCCCCCTCCAGGAATACAAGGATATACACAGCCCCCTCCAGGAATACATGGATATGTACACAGCCCCCTCCAGGAATACATGGATATATACACAGCCCCTCCAGGAATACATGGATATATACATAGCCCCTCCAGGAATACATGGCTATATACACAGCCCCCTCCAGGAATACATGGATATATACACAGCCCCCTCCGGGAGTACATGGATATATACACAGCCCCTCCAGGAATACAAGGATATATACACAGCCCCCTCCAGGAATACATGGATATATAGACAGCCCCCTCCAGGAATACATGGATATATACACAGCCCCTCCAGGAATACATGGATATATACACAGCCCCTTCAGGAATACATGCATATATACACAGCCCCCTCCAGGAATACAAGGATATATACAGCCCCCTCCGGGAATACAAGGATATATACAGCCCCCTCCGGGAGTACATGATATATACACAGCCCCCTCCAGGAATACATGGATATATACACAGCCCCCTCCAGGAATACATGGATATATACACAGCCCCCTCCAGGAATACAAGGATATATACAGCCCCCTCCGGGAATACAGGGATATATACACAGCCCCTCCGGGAGTACATGGATATATACACAGCCCCCTCCAGGAATACATGGATATATACTCAGCCCCCTCCCGGAATACATGGATATATAGACAGCCCCCTCCAGGAATACATGGATATATACACAGCCCCTCCAGGAATACATGGCTATATACACAGCCCCCTCCAGGAATACATGAATATATACACAGCCCCCTCCGGGAGTACATGGATATATACACAGCCCCTCCAGGAATACAAGGATACATACACAGCCCCCTCCAGGAATACATGGATATGTACACAGCCCCCTCCAGGAATACATGGATATATACACAGCCCCTCCAGGAATACATGGATATATACAGCCCCCTCCAGGAATACATGGATATATACAAAGCCCCCTCCAGGAATACATGGATATATACACAGCCCCCTCCAGGAATACATGGCTATATACACAGCCCCTCCAGGATTACAAGGATATACACAGCCCCCTCCAGGAATACAAGGCTATATACACAGCCCCTCCAGGATTACAAAGATATATACACAGTCCCCTCCAGGAATACATGGCTATATACAGCCCCCTCCAGGAATACATGGATATATACACAGTCCCCTCCAGGAATACATGGCTATATACAGCCCCTCCAGGAATACAAGGATATATACAGCCCCCTCCGGGAGTACATGGCTATATACACAGCCCCCTCCAGGAATACAAGGATATATACAGCCCCCTCCGGGAGTACATGGATATATACACAGCCCCCTCCAGGAATACATGGCTATATAGAGCACCCTCCAGGAATACATGGATATATACACAGCCCCTCCAGGAATACATGGCTATATAGAGAACCCTCCAGGAATACAAGGATATATACAGCCCCCTCCGGAAGTACATGGATATATACACAGCCCCCTCCAGGAATACATGGCTATATAGAGCACCCTCCAGGAATACATGGATATATACACAGCCCCTCCAGGAATACATGGCTATATAGAGAACCCTCCAGGAATACAAGGATATATACAGCCCCCTCCGGAAGTACATGGATATATACACAGCCCCTCCAGGAATACAAGGATATATACAGCCCCCTGTGGGAGTACATGGATATATACACAGCCGCCTCTGGGAGTACATGGATATATACACAGCCCCGTCCAGGAATACAAGGATATATACAGCCCCCTCTGGGAGTACATGGATATATACACAGCCCCTCCAGGAATACATGGATATATACAGCCCCCTCCAGGAATACATGGATATATACACAGCCCCCTCCAGGAATACATGGATATATCCAAAGCCCCTCCGGGAATACATGGATATATACACAGCCCCCTCCAGGAATACATGGATATATCCAAAGCCCCTCCGGGAATACATGGATATATACACAGCCCCCTCCAGGAATACATGGATATATACACAGCCCCCTCCAGGAATACATGGATATATCCAAAGCCCCTCCGGGAATACATGGATATATACACAGCCCCCTCCAGGAATACAAGGATATATACACAGCCCCCTCCAGGAATACATGGATATGTACACAGCCCCCTCCAGGAATACAAGGATATATACACAGCCCCCTCCAGGAATACAAGGATATATACACAGCCCCCTCCAGGAATACAAGGATATATACACAGCCCCCTCCAGAAATACAAGGATATATACACAGCCCCCTCCAGGAATACATTATATATACACAGCCCCCTCCAGGAATACAAGGATATATACAGCCCCCTCCAGAAATACAAGGATATATACACAGCCCCCTCCAGGAATACATGGATATCTACACAGCCCCCTCCAGGAATACAAGGATATATACAGCCCCCTCCAGGAATACATGGATATGTACACAGCCCCCTCCAGGAATACATGGATATATAACAGCCCCCTCCAGGAATACATGGGCAGCACGGTGGCTCAGTGGTTAGCACTACAGCCTTGCAGCACTGGGGACCTGGGTTCAAGTCCCATGGTCAAAATCTGCAAAGAGTTTGTATGTTCTCTCCATGTTTGTGTGGCTTTCCTCAGGGTCCTGCGGTTTCCTCCCACAGTCCAAAGCATACTGTTATGTGATTAGATTGTGAGCCCCATTGGAGTAGCGTCCTATTTGGCAAGCTCTGTGCAGCACTGCGTAATCTGTGTGCGCTATATAAATAAAGGAATTATTATTACATGGATATATACACAGCCCCCTCCACAAATACATAAATATATTGTCACGGTTTACATAGATGCAGGAAATCGTGTAGCGAGAGCAGCAAGAGCTAGAGAAGCAGGCAGTGGCGTAACAAGACTTCAGTGGGCCCCGATGCGAACTTAGAATTGGGGCCCCCATATACCTAAATACTTGCTGCTGGCCCTATCCCGCACATTATACTTCTTATTACATATATACACTCCAAAGACATAAGCACACATACACCATATATGCATAACAAGCATAGACACATATAAAAACAGCACCATATACACTCTACACACACCAGCAGTGCTTCATCTTGGTGGCTCCTCATAGATGACGCTTCTTCTTCTCCATAAGTTCCAGAACTTTGATAACTTCTCCGGCCGTGATTTATTGCTACAGAATTCACCACAGGACGTCTTCAGCTCCGTGCCACACAACCGTGCACCTAAAAATAGCACAGTCACTGACAGTGTAACGTCACAGGGATAAAATATGATGTCCTAATAAATATACAGCAATGCCAGTCCTTATGTAGTCAGCAGTGTCCCCAGTAAATAATATGCAGCATAGCAGCTCCTATACTAGTTCATTTAGTTAATCCCTTGCTGACTTGTGACGTATCTGTACATCACACGCCGGCTCCCGCTGTATGGAGAGGGCTCTCGGGTTAGGGCTGAGCCCTCTCCATCCAAGTTAGCGTTAGCTGCATATTGAAGCAAATACCTACAAGTAACATCCAGCACTTTTCACGGTGTAATAGATGATGTGTAAGATCCCCATATTCTGCCATTCCCTAATATGGTAGAATCAACCAGACAACCTAGGTAAAAGTACCCTAGGAGGTCTGAAAAATAGTAAAAAAGTACCCCCCCCCCCTTTCCCTAGAACTGATATAAATATAAAGAAACAGTAAAAAACATAAACATGTTTGGTTTGGCCGTGTCCCAAAATGCCCGATCTATCAAAATGTAATTCCCCTGAGTCAATCCCCCCATGTCCTCCTGCTGCTGATTGATTCCCCCATGTCCTCCTGCTGCTGATTGATTCCCCCATGTCCTCCTGCTGCTGATTGATTCCCCTGAGTCAATCCCCCCATGCCCTCCTGCTGCTAATTGATTCCCCCATGTCCTCCTGCTTCTGATTGATTCCCCCATGTCCTCCTGCTGTTGATTGATTCCCCCATGTCCTCCTGCTGCTGTATGAAAACAGAAAGTTTTAGTAGGGGAATCATACAGTAAGTATGATTCCTACGGCTGGGATATAATTGCCCGAAAAATTATCCACCCCACGAATTATGACCCACCACTGCCTGGGAGCAAAGAAAAAAACAAAACAGGAAAGAGATGAGTAACTACAAGAGAACAGACAGGAAAGTGGCGAGTGACTACAAGAGAACAGACAGGAAAGTGGTGAGGGACTACCAGAGAAGAGACATGAAAGTGGTGAGTGACTAGAAGAGAACAGATGGGAAAGTGGTGAGAGACTACAAGAGACCAGACAGGAAAGTGGTGAGTGACTACAAGAGAACAGACAGGAAAGTGGCAAGTGACTACAAGAGAACAGACAGGAAAGTGGTGAGGGACTACCAGAGAAGAGACATGAAAGTGGTGAGTGACTAGAAGAGAACAGATGGGAAAGTGGTGAGAGACTACAAGAGACCAGACAGGAAAGTGGTGAGTGACTACAAGAGAACAGGCAGGAAAGTGGTGAGTGACTACAAGAGAACAGACGGGAAAGTGGTGAGTGACTACAAGAGAACAGACAGGAAAGTGGTGAGTGACTACAAGAGAACAGACGGGAAAGTGGTGAGTGACTAGAAGAGAACAGATGGGAAAGTGGTGAGAGACTACAAGAGACCAGACAGGAAAGTGGTGAGTGACTACAAGAGAACAGGCAGGAAAGTGGTGAGTGACTACAAGAGAACAGACGGGAAAGTGGTGAGTGACTACAAGAGAACAGACAGGAATGTGGTGAGTGACTACAAGAGAACAGACAGGAAAGTGGTGAGTGACTACAAGAGAACAGACAGGAAAGTGGTGAGAGACTGCAAGAGAACAGACAGGAAAGTGGTGAGTGATTACAAGAGAACAGACAGGAAAGTGGTGTGAGACTACAAGAGAACTGACAAGAAAGTGATGAGTGACTACAAGAGAACAGACAGGAAAGTGATGAGTGACTACAAGAGAACAGACAGGAAAGTGGTGAGTGACTACAAGAGAACAGGCAGGAAAGTGGTGAGTGACTACAAGAGAACAGACAGGAAAGTGGTGAGAGACTGCAAGAGAACAGACAGGAAAGTGGTGAGTGATTACAAGAGAACAGACAGGAAAGTGGTGAGAGACTACAAGAGAACTGACAAGAAAGTGATGAGTGACTACAAGAGAACAGACAGGAAAGTGATGAGTGACTACAAGAGAACAGACAGGAAAGTGGTGAGTGACTACAAGTGAACAGAAAGGAAAGTGATGAGTGACTACAAGAGAACAGACAGGAAAGTGGTGAGTGACTACAAGAGAACAGGCAGGAAAGTGGTGAGTGACTACAAGAGAACAGACAGGAAAGTGGTGAGTGACTACAAGAGAACAGAAAGGAAAGTGATGAGTGACTACAAGAGAACAGACAGGAAAGTGGTGAGTGATTACAAGAGAACAGGCAGGAAAGTGGTGAGTGACTACAAGAGAACAGGCAGGAAAGTGGTGAGTGACTACAAGAGAACAGACTGGAAAGTGGTGAGTGACTACAAGAGAACAGACGGGAAAGTGGTGAGTTACTACAAGAGAACAGACGGTAAAGTGGTGAGTGACTACAAGAGAAGAGACAGGAAAGTAGTGAGAGACTACAAGAGAACAGACAGGAAACTGGCGAGTGACTACAAGGGAACAGACAGGAAAGTGGTGAGAGAAAACAAGAGAACTGACAGGAAAGTAGTGAGAGACTACAAGAGAACAGACAGGAAACTGGCGAGTGACTACAAGAGAACAGACAGAAAAGTGGTGAGTGAAAACAAGAGAACTGACAGGAAAGTGGTGAGAGACTACAAGAGAACAGACGGGAGCATAAACCTGGGCCCCCCTAGCAAAAAGATAGCTGCAAGAAACTTGGAGAACTATCAATCCCAGCATGCACACAACACAAAACCGAGGCAGAATACATGAAGGAGGGCAATAGGGAGGAAAGGAATAAAGGGCAATCACCAGAGCAGGTCCTTAAGGCACCAGCAACTACATAAACACAAAGTAAAGGGAAACAGACAGGAAAGTGGCGAGTGACTACAAGAGAACAGACAGGAAAGTGGTGAGAGACTACAAGAGAACTGACAGGAAAGTGGTGAGAGACTACAAGAGAGCAGACAGGAAAGTGGTGAGTGACTACAAGAGAACAGACGGGAAAGTGGTGAGTGACTACAAGAGAACAGAAAGGAAAGTGGTGAGAGACCACAAGAGAACAGACAGGAAAGAGATGAGTGAATACAAGAGAACAGACAGGAAAGTGGTGAGTGACTACAAGAGAACAGAAAGGAAAGTGGTGAGAGACCACAAGAGAACAGACAGGAAAGTGATGAGGGACTACAAAAGAACAGACATGAAAGTGGTGACTACAAGAGAACATACAGGAAAGTGGTGAGTGACTTCAGGAGAACAGACAGGAAAATGGTGAGTGACTACAAGAGAACAGACGGGAAAGTGATGAGTGACTACAAGAGAACAGACAGGAAAGTGGTGAGTGACTACAAGTGAACAGACGGGAAAGTGGTGAGTGAAAACAAGAGAACAGACAGGAAAGTGGTGAGTGACTACAAGAGAACAGAGGGGAGCATAAACCTGGGCCTCCCTCGCAAAAAGATAGCTGCAAGAAACTTAGAGAACTATCAATCCCAGCATGCACACAGCACACAACCGAGACAGAATACAGGAAGGAGGGCAATAGGGAGGACAGGAATAAAGGGCAATCACCAGAGCAGGTCCTTACGGCACCAGCAACTACATAAACACAAACTAAAGGGAAACAGACAGGAAAGTGGCGAGTGACTACAAGAGAACAGACAGGAAAGTGGTGAGTGACTATAAGAGAACAGACAGGAAAGTGGTGAGAGACTACAAGAGAACAGACAGGAAAGAGATGAGTGAATACAAGAGAACAGACGGGAAAGTGGTGAGTGACTACAAGAGAACAGAAAGGAAAGTGGTGAGAGACCACAAGAGAACAGACAGGAAAGTGACGAGGGACTACAAGAGAACAGACAGGAAAGAGATGAGTGACTACAAGAGAACAGACATGAAAGTGGTGAGTACAAGAGAACAGATGGGAAAGTGGTGAGTGACTACAAGAGAACAGACAGGAGAGTGGTGAGTGACTACAAGAGAACAGACAGGAGAGTGGTGAGTGACTACAAGAGAACAGACAGGAAAGTGGTGAGTGATTACAAGAGAACAGACAGGTAACTGGCGAGAGACAACAAGAGAACAGATGGGAAAGTGGTGAGAGACTACAAGAGAACAGACAGGAAAGTGGTGAGTGACTTCAGGAGAACAGACATGAAAATTGTAAGTGACTACAAGAGAACAGACGGGAAAGTGGTGAGAGAATACAAGAGAACAGACAGGAAAGTGGTGAGTGACTACAAGAGAACAGATGGGAAAGTGGTGAGAGACTACAAGAGAACAGACGGGAAAGTGATGAGTGACTACAAGAGAACAGACAGGAAAGTGATGAGTGACTACAAGAGAACAGACCGGAAAGTGGTAAATGAAAACAAGAAAACTGACAGGAAAGTGGTGAGAGACTACAAGAGAAATACAGGAAAGTGGTGAGAGACTACAAAAGAACAGACAGGAAAGTAATGAGTGACTACAAGAGAACAGACGGGAAAGTGGTGAGTAACTACAAGAGAACAGACAAGATAGTGGTGAGTGACTACAAGAGAACAGATGGGAAAGTGGTGAGTGACTTCAAAAGAACAGACAGGAAAGTGATGAGTGACTACAAGAGAACAGACGGGAAAGTGGTGAGTGACTACAAGAGAACAGACAGAAAACTGGCGAGAGACTACAAGAGTGCAGACCGGAAAGTGGTGTGGACTACAAGAGAACAGACAGGAAAGTAGTGAGAGACTACAAGGGAACAGACAGGAAAGTGGCGAGTAACTACAAGAGAACAGACATGAAAGTGGTGAGTACAAGAGAACAGATGGGAAAGTGGTGAGTGACTACAAGAGAACAGACAGGAAAGTGGTGTGTGTCTACAAGAGAACAGACAGGAAAGTGGTGAGTGACTACAAGAGAACAGACAGGAAAGTGATCAGTGACTACAAGAGAACAGACAGGAAACTGGCGAGTGACTACAAGAGAACAGACAGGAAACTGGCGAGTGACTACAAGAGTACAGACGGGAAAGTGGTGTGGACTACAAGAGAACAGACAGGAAAGTGGTGAGAGACTACAAGAGAACAGACAGGAAAGTGGCGAGTAACTACAAGAGAACAGACAGGAAAGTGGTGTGTGTCTACAAGAGAACAGACAGGAAAGTGGTGAGTGACTACAAGAGAACAGACAGGAAAGTGATCAGTGACTACAAGAGAACAGACAGGAAACTGGCGAGTGACTACAAGAGAACAGACAGGAAACTGGCGAGTGACTACAAGAGTACAGACGGGAAAGTGGTGTGGACTACAAGAGAACAGACAGGAAAGTGGTGAGAGACTACAAGAGAACAGACAGGAAAGTGGTGAGTGATTACAAGAGAACAGACAGGAAAGTGGTGAGAGACTACAAGAGACCAGACAGGAAAGTGGTGAGTGACTACAAGAGAACAGACGGGAAAGTGGTGAGAGACTACAAGAGAACAGACGGGAAAGTGGTGAGAGACTACAAGCGAACAGACAGGAAAGTGGTGAGAGACTACAAAACAACAGACAGCAAAGTGGTGAGTGACTACAAGAGAAGAGACAGGAAAGTGGGTATTGACTACAAGAGAAGAGACAGGAAAGTGGGTATTGACTACAAGAGAAGAGACAGGAAAGTGCGGAGTGACTACAAGAGAACAGACGGGAAAGTGCGGAGTGACTACAAGAGAACAGACAGGAAACTGGCGAGAGCCTACAAGAGTGCAGACCAGAAAGTGGTGTGGACTACAAGAGAACAGACGGGAAAGTGGTGAGAGAATACAAGAGAACAGACAGGAAAGTGGTGAGTGACTACAAGAAACAGACGGGAAAGTGGTGAGTGACTACAAGAGAACAGACGGGAAAGTGGTGACTGAATACAAGAGAACAGACAGGAAAGTGGTGAGTGAAATCAAGAGAAGAGACAGGAAAGTGGTGAGAGACTACAAGAGAACAGAAGGAATGTGGTGAGTGATTACAAGAGAACAGACAGGAATGTGGTAAGTAATTACAAGAGAACAGATGGAAAAGTAGTGAGTGACTACAAGAGAACAGATGGGAAAGTGGTGAGTGACTACAAGAGAACAGACAGGAAAGTGGTGAGAGACTACAAGAGAACAGAAGGAATGTGGTGAGTGATTACAAGAGAACAGACAGGAATGTGGTAAGTAATTACAAGAGAACAGACGGAAAAGTAGTGAGTGACTACAAGAGGACAGATGGGAAAGTGGTGAGTGACTACAAGAGAAGAGACGTGAAAGTGGTGAGTGAGTACAAGAGAAGAAATGGGAAAGTGGTGATTGTCTACAAGAGAAGAGACAGGAAAGTGGTGAGAGACTACAAGAGAACAAACGGGAAAGTGGTGATAGACTACAAGAGAACAGACAGGAAAGTGGTGAGTGAAAACAAGAGAACAAACAGGAAAGTGGTGAGTGTCTACAAGAGAACAGACAGGAAAGTGATGAGTGAAAACAAGAGAAGAGACAGGAAAGTGGCGAGTGACTACAAGAGTACAGACGGGAAAGTGATTTGGAATAGAAGACAACAGACAGGAAAGTAGTAAGAGACTACAAGAGAACAGACAGGAAAATGGCGAGTAACTACAAGAGAACAGACAGGAAAGTGGTGAGTGTCTACAAGAGAACAGACAGGAAAGTGGTGAGTGAAAACAAGAGAACAAACAGTAAAGAGGTGAGTGTCTACAAGAGAACAAACAGGAAAGTGTGAGTGAAAACAAGAGAACAGACAGGAAAGTGGTGAGAGACTACAAGAGAACAGACAGGAAACTGGCGAGTGACTACAAGAGAACAGACAGGAAAGTGGCAAGTGACTACAAGAGAACAGACAGGAAAGTGGTGAGTGACTACAAGAGAACAGACGGGAAAGTAGTGAGTGACTACAAGAGAACAGACAGGAAAGTGGTGAGAGACTACAAGAGAACAGACAGGAAAGTAATGAGTGACTACAAGAGAACAGACGGGAAAGTGGTGAGTGACTACAAGAGAAGAGACAGGAAACTGGCGAGTGACTACAAGAGAACAGACAGGAAAGTGGTGAGAGAATACAAGAGAACAGACAGGAAAGTGGCGAGTAACTACAAGAGAACAGACAGGAAAGTGGCAAGTGACTACAAGAGAACAGACAGGAAAGTGGTGAGTGACTACAAGAGAACAGACGGGAAAGTAGTGAGTGACTACAAGAGAACAGACAGGAAAGTGGTGAGAGACTACAAGAGAACAGACAGGAAAGTAATGAGTGACTACAAGAGAACAGACGGGAAAGTGGTGAGTGACTACAAGAGAAGAGACAGGAAACTGGCGAGTGACTACAAGAGAACAGACAGGAAAGTGGTGAGAGAATACAAGAGAACAGACAGGAAAGTGGCGAGTAACTACAAGAGAACAGACAGGAAAGTGGTGAGTGTCTACAAGAGAACAGACAGGAAAGTGGTGAGTGAAAACAAGAGAACAAACAGGAAAGTGGTGAGTGTCTACAAGAGAACAGACAGGAAAGTGATGAGTGAAAACAAGAGAAGAGACAGGAAAGTGGCGAGTGACTACAAGAGTACAGACGGGAAAGTGGTTTGGAATAAAAGAGAACAGACAGGAAAGTAGTAAGAGACTACAAGAGAACAGATAGGTAAGTGGCGAGTAACTACAAGAGAACAGACAGGAAAGTGGTGAGTGTCTACAAGAGAACAGACAGGAAAGTGGTGAGTGAAAACAAGAGAACAAACAGGAAAGTGGTGAGTGTCTACAAGAGAACAGACAGGAAAGTGTGAGTGAAAACAAGAGAACAGACAGGAAATTGGTGAGAGACTACAAGAGAACAGACAGGAAACTGGCGAGTGACTACAAGAGAACAGACAGGAAAGTGGCAAGTGACTACAAGAGAACAGACAGGAAAGTGGTGAGTGACTACAAGAGAACAGACGGGAAAATAGTGAGTGACTACAAGAGAACAGACAGGACAGTTGTTAGAGACTACAAGAGAACAGACAGGAAAGTGGTGAGTGACTACAAGAGAACAGAAAGGAAAGTGGTGAGAGACTGCAAGAGAAGAGACAGGAAAGTGGTGAGAGACTACAAAACAACAGACAGTAAAGTGGTGAGTGACTACAAGAGAAGAGACAGGAAAGTGGTGAGAGACTACAAGAGAACAGACAGAAAAGTGGTGAGTAACTACAAGAGAACAGACAAGATAGTGGTGAGTGACTACAAGAGAACAGATGGGAAAGTGGTGAGTGACTTCAAAAGAACAGACAGGAAAGTGATGAGTGACTACAAGAGAACAGACGGGAAAGTGGTGAGTGACTACAAGAGAACAGACAGGAAACTGGCGAGAGCCTACAAGAGTGCAGACCAGAAAGTGGTGTGGACTACAAGAGAACAGACAGGAAAGTAGTGAGAGACTACAAGGGAACAGACAGGAAAGTGGCGAGTAACTACAAGAGAACAGACAGGAAAGTGGTGTGTGTCTACAAGAGAACAGACAGGAAAGTGGTGAGTGACTACAAGAGAACAGACAGGAAAGTAATGAATGACTACCAGAGAACAGACAGGAAAGTGGTAAATGAAAACAAGAGAACAGACAGGAAAGTGCAGAGTGACTACAAGAGAACAGACGGGAAAGTGGTGAGAGACTACAAGAGAAGAGTTAGGAAAGTGGTGAGTGTCTACAAGAGAATAGACAGCAAAGTGGTGAGTGACTACAAGAGAACAGACAGAAAAGTGATCAGTGACTACAAGAGAACAGACAGGAGACTGGCGAGTGACTACAAGAGTACAGACGGGAAAGTGGTGTGGACTACAAGAGAACAGACAGGAAAGTGGTGGGAGACTACAAGAGAACAGACAGGAAAGTGGCGAGTAACTACAAGAGAACAGACAGGAAAGTGGTGAGTGAAAACAAGAGAACAGACAGGAAAGTGGCGAGTAACTACAAGAGAACAGACAGGAAAGTGGCGAGTAACTAAAAGAGAACAGACAGGAAAGTGGTGGGAGACTACAAGAGAACAGACAGGAAAGTGGTGGGAGACTACAAGAGAACAGACAGGAAAGTGGTGTGGACTACAAGAGTACAGACGGGAAAGTGGTGTGGACTACAAGAGAACAGACAGGAAAGTGGTGGGAGACTACAAGAGAACAGACAGGAAAGTGGCGAGTAACTACAAGAGAACAGACAGGAAAGTGGTGAGAGACTACAAGAGAACTGACAGGAAAGTCATGAGTGACTACAAGAGAACAGACAGGAAAGTGGTGAGAGACTACAAGAGAACAGACAGGAAAGTGGCGAGTAACTACAAGAGAACTGACAGGAAAGTGGTGACTGACTACAAGAGAACAGACAGGAAAGTGATGAGTGACTACAAGAGAACAGACAGGAAAGTGGTGAGTGACTACAAGAGAACAGACAGGAAAGTGGTGAGAGACTACAAGAGAACTGATGGGAAAGTGGTGAGAGACTACAAGAGAATTGACGGGAAAGTGGTGAGAGACTACAAGAGAACAGACAGGAAAGAGACAAGTAACTACAAGAGAACAGACAGGAAAGTGGCGAGTGACTACCAGAGAAGAGACAGCAAAGTGGCGAGAGACTACAAGAGTACAGACGGGAAATTGGTGAGTGACTACCAGAGAAGAGACAGGAAAGTGGCGAGAGACTACAAGAGAAGAGACAGGAAAGTGTTGAGTGACTATAAGAGAACAGACGGGAAAGTGGTGAGAGACTACAAGAGATCAGACAGGAAAGTGGTGAGTGACTACAAGAGAACAGACGGGAAAGTGGTGAGAGACTACAAGAGATCAGACAGGAAAGTGGTGAGTGACTACAAGAGAACAGACAGGAAAGTGGTGAGTGACTACAAGAGAACAGACAGGAAAGTGGTGAGTGACTACCAGATAAGAGACAGCAAAGTGGCGAAAGACTACAAGAGTACAGACGGGAAAGTGGTGAGTGACTATCAGAGAAGAGACAGGAAAGTGGTGAGTGACTACAAGCGAACAGACAGGAAAGTGGTGAGAGACTACAAGAGAACAGACAGGAAAGTGGTGAGAGACTACAAAACAACAGACAGCAAAGTGGTGAGTGACTACAAGAGAAGAGACAGGAAAGTGGGTAGTGACTACAAGAGTAGAGACAGGAAAGTGGGGAGTGACTACAAGAGAACAGACAGGAAAGTGGTGAGTGTCTACAAGAGAATAGACAGCAAAGTGGTGAGTGACTACAAGAGAAGATACAGGAAAGTGGTGAGAGACTACAAGAGTACAGACGGGAAAGTGGTGAGTGACTACCAGAGAAGAGACAGTAAAGTGGCGAGAGACTACAAGAGAATAGACAGAAGAGTGGCGACTGACTACAAGAGAAGAGACAGGAAAGTGGTGAGTGACTATACGAGAACAGACGGGAAAGTGGTGAGAGACTACAAGAGAACAGACAGGAAAGTGGTGAGTGTCTACAAGAGAATAGACAGCAAAGTGGTGAGTGACTACAAGAGAAGATACAGGAAAGTGGTGAGAGACTACAAGAGTACAGACGGGAAAGTGGTGAGTGACTACCAGAGAAGAGACAGTAAAGTGGCGAGAGACTACAAGAGAATAGACAGAAGAGTGGCGACTGACTACAAGAGAAGAGACAGGAAAGTGGTGAGTGACTATACGAGAACAGACGGGAAAGTGGTGAGAGACTACAAGAGAACAGACAGGAAAGTGGTGAGTGTCTACAAGAGAATAGACAGCAAAGTGGTTAGTGACTACCAGAGAAGAGACAGGAAAGTGGCGAGAGACTACAAGTGAATGGACAGGAAAGTGGCGAGTGACTACAAGAGAAGAGACAGGGAAGTGGTGAGAGACTACAAGAGAACAGACGGGAAAGTGGTGAGAAAAGCGAGTGTGTTAGCTTGGCGGCGAGTGTGCATTGATCCAAAGTGTGTGCAGTGTCTTAAGTGTGACTTAGGTTTAAGGGACTTAAGTCTGAGGGGCTTTAGCAGGTAACTGCTGTGTTTTGTGTTACTTTGACTGTAAATTCTTCTTTCCGTGCATATTTCTATTGTAATCCCCATTAGAACAATGGACTCCATAAGTGGCATTGCTACACAGTGTACATCCTGTGCCATGTATGCTTTCCTTGAACAGCCGTTCGAGGGGGAATACTGCTGTGTGGGGTGTGTGAGGGGTATATACTGCTGTGTGGGGTGTGTGAGGGGGGGGGCTATATACTGCTGTGTGGGGAGTGTGAGGGGGAATACTGCTGTGTGGGGTGTGTGAGGGGGAATACTGCTGTGTGGGATGTGTGAAAATTGCTCATCTGGAAGCCCAGATTCTGGATCTAAATGAGCAAGTTTCAAGGCTGCAGCAATTGATAATATGGAACGAAGTTTGCTGCTCCTGGAGCACAAACTCTCTGGGGAAGATGGGTGTGGGGAGGGAAGTATGGAGGTGCAGAGGGAGGGGGCAGCTAGTTGGGTAACATGTAGAAGGCGGGGTAGACGGAACAGTTGTAGAGAGTCTAGTCCTGATCTGGTGCACCCCAATAAGTTTGCCAGGCTGGCGGATGAGGGGGAGATCAGCTCTGGGGTAGCAATGCTGCAGCAAGACGTGGCCTCTAGTAACCAGGGGAATGTCTGCTCCGGTAAGAAGGGTAATGGGAGCACAGGCAAGGTCAGACAGGTGCTGGTAGTGGGAGATTCCATTATTAGGGGAACACACAGGGCAATCTGTCACAAAGACCGTGCATACCGAACAGTGTGTTGTTTGCCGGGTGCTCGGGTTCGGCATGTTGCGGATCGGGTTGACGGATTACTGGGAGGGGCTGGTGAGGAACCAGCGGTCATGGTCCACATTGGCACTAATGACAAAGTAAGAGGTAGGTGGAAGGTCCTTAAAAATGATTTCAGAGATTTAGGCCATAAGCTCAGGGCAAGGACCTCAAAGGTAATTTTCTCCGAAATACTGCCTGTACCACGTGCCACACCAGAAAGGCAGCGGGAGATCAAGGAGGTAAATAAGTGGCTCAACAGTTGGTGTAGGAAGGAGGGTTTTGGGTTCATGGAGAACTGGACTGACTTTTCTGTCGGCTACAGGCTCTACAGTAGGGATGGGCTGCACCTCAATGGGGAGGGGGCCGCTGTTTTAGGGGAAAAAATGGCTAGAAGGTTGGAGGAGTGTTTAAACTAGAGACCTGGGGGGAGGGCAACTACACTTGTGCAGGGCAAATAGACAGTGTAGATAGAGAGCTGGGAAGAGTCATAGTCCATGGGGGAGGAAGGGGGGCTGGAATGAGATTGGGGAATAAGGACAAAAGGAATAGGGACAGGGAAAACCATATAAAGTGTATGTACACAAATGCCAGAAGCCTCACAAACAAAATGGAGGAACTGGAACTGTTGATGTTGGAGCGGAAATATGATATAGTGGGTATCAGCGAGACATGGCTGGACAGTAGCTATGACTGGGCTGTTACTATAGATGGTTATAGTCTTTTTAGAAAGGATCGTATAAATAAAAAAGGGGGAGGGGTTTGTTTATATGTGAATTCTTGCCTCAAGCCTGTCCTGCGAGATGACATCAGTAACGCAAATGCAAATGTGGAGTCCCTATGGGTGGAGATAAGGGGAGGGAAAAAGAATAATAAAATATTAATAGGGGTTTGTTATAAGGCTCCAAATATAATGGAGGCAGCAGAGGAAATGCTGATAACTGAAATGGATGCGGCTTCAAAGCACAAGGAAGGACTTATCATGGGGGACTTCAATTACCCAGATATCGACTGGGGGGCAGAAACCTGCAGGTCCTTCAAAGGCAGCAGGTTCTTGTCAACAACAAAAGACAATTACCTGTTGCAACTAGTCCTGGAGCCAACAAGAGGGGGGGCACTGCTGGACCTTATCCTTACCAACAGACCTGATAGGGTATCAAAACTACAGGTTGGGGGGAACCTGGGGAATAGTGATCATAATATCATTGATTTTGTATTACGCTTTACTAAGAGCGTTAGTGAAGGGGCAACCAACACTCTAAACTTCAGGAGGGCTAATTTTCAGCAACTAAGGGAAGACCTTAAAGGCATAGACTGGGATAATGTTCTCAAAGACAAAAGCCCCCCCCAAAAATGGGACTTTTTCTTATATATTCTGAAAAAGTCCTGTGAGAAACACATACCTTATGGGAAAAAGCATAAAAGGAACAAGAAAAACCCTATGTGGCTAACTAATCTTGTAAGGAAAGCAATAAGCGAGAAAGATAAAGCGTTTAAGGTGCTAAAACGTGAAGGTAGCGATGAGGCATTACAGGATTATAGAGAGAAAAATAAATCCTGTAAAAAGCAGATAAAGGCCGCAAAAATAGAGACTGAGAGAAATATTGCCAGGGAGAGCAAAAATAATCCCAAATTATTTTTCAAGTATATAAATGATAAGAAACTAAAAACAGAGAGTGTGGGTCCGCTTAGAAATAACATGGGGGTCATGGTGGAAGGAGATGAGGAAAGGGCCAATCTACTGAATGTCGCCTTCTCAACTGTCTTTACCCAGGAAAATCCCCTGGTGGAAGACACAATGAGGAATAATGTTAATTCTTTTTATAATGTCAACAGTTTAACCCAGGAAGAGGTACTGCGCCGCCTCGCAACCACTAAGATAGATAAATCACCTGGGCCAGATGGCATACACCCCCGGGTTCTGCATGAATTATGTACGGTGATAGACAAACCGTTATTTTTAATATTTGAAGATTCACTGAGGACTGGTTATGTTCCACAGGAATGGCGCATAGCAAATGTGGTACCAATATACAAAAAAGGATCAAATAGCGATCCTCGAAACTACAGACCCGTGAGTCTAACTGCTGTGGTGGGGAAAATATTTGAGGGGTTTATTAGAGATGCTATCCTGGAGTATCTCACTGTGCACAACCTTATAACCCAGCGTCAGCATGGGTTTATGAGAGATCGGTCCTGTCAGACTAATCTGATTGGTTTCTACGAGGAGGTAAGACTGGATCTGGGGGACGCTGTGGATGTTGAATATCTGGACTTTTCAAAGGCATTTGACACCGTGCCACATAAAAGGTTGGTATATAAAATGAGACTGCTGGGAATAGGAGAAAATCTGTGTATTTGGGTAAGTAATTGGCTTAGTGATAGAAAACAGAGGGTGGTCATTAATGGCACATTCTCAGATTGGGTTGATGTTACCAGTGGAGTGCCACAGGGGTCAGTATTGGGGCCACTTCTTTTTAATATTTTTATTAATGACCTTGTAGTGGGTTTACACAGTCAAATTTCAATATTTGCAGATGATACTAAGCTGTGTAAAGTAATAAATACTAAGGTCGATAGTTTAGCATTACAGAGGGATTTGTGGAAGCTTGAGGGATGGGCAGAGAAATGGTTGATGAGGTTTAATGTAGATAAATGTAAAGTTATGCACTTGAGCCATGCAAACAAAAAGTATAATTATGTTCTAAACGGTCAATTACTTAGTAAAACTGAAGCTGAAAAGGACTTGGGGGTATTGGTGGATGGTAAACTTAATTTTAGTGACCAGAGCCAGGCGGCTGCTGCTAAAGCAAATAAAATAATGGAATGTATCAAGAGAGGAATAGATTCTCATGATAAAGACATAGTTTTGCCCTTATACAAATCCCTGGTCAGACCACACATGGAATATTGTGTACAGTTTTGGGCACCAGTGTATAAAAAGGATATAGTAGAGCTGGAACGGGTGCAGAGGAGAGCAACCAGGATTATTAGGGGAATGGGGGGACTAGAATACAAGGACAGATAACAAAATTTGGGATTATTCAGTTTAGAAAAAAGACGACTGAGGGGAGACCTCATTACAATGTACAAATACCTGAACGGACAGTACAAGGATCTCTCCAAAGATCTTTTTATACCTCGGCCTGTGACCAGGACAAGGAGGCATCCTCTACGCCTAGAGGAGAGGAGGTCCTACCATCACCATAGACAAAGGTTCTTTACTGTAAGAGCAGTGAGACTGTGGAACTCTCTGCCGTAGGAGGTTGTTATGGCCGACTCTATGTACATGTCCAGGATAGGCCTGGAGAGAAAAAATATCACGGGTTATGGGGATAAAACATTTATTTAATTCTTAAAGGTTGGACTTGATGGACTTGCGTCTCCTTCCAGCCTTATATACTATGATACTATGATGATAATGACAAAGACCGTAAGTAAAGGAAAGCACTCGCGCCAAAAATGAAGTAACGCGAGACCTGATCAGAAAAATTGTGGCGCATGCGCACAATAGGGCCGGATGTGCTGTGCAACACAAAAAGAAATTATGCGACACATTGTAAAATGTGGTGCACGCTATGAACAGATATTCAGCAGATGGCGCCAAAGGCACAAGGGATAAAATACCACCCAATACTGAAGCATCTAGCTGTAGAAATACCTAAAAAATGACATATTGCTCAAAAAAGACTATAAAAGTGATGTGTTTAAGGGTAAACAACTGGGACATAATAAATCAGAGTCTATTGCACAATTCCCATGTGTAAACCATTGAAACTAGACAAACAGCATAGAGTATATTGCATAAATCCCAAAAATAGCAGCATTTATTAATAAATACATATCATGAGTGACCACTGACAACAAGTGAAAGTGAGAGTGAAACACACGTGAAACAGTGAAGTGAAACATATAGAATTTTTTTTTTCTTTATGATGAAAATGATGTATGACGTGGTCGTGGCCATAGAGGGCCCGTCATGTGCAAGTAGATATAGGTTCGCCTGGAATATGTCCTAGGAATCGAAGATATAGCTGGGGAAAAAGTTAGGGGAACTGGAGGAAGAAAGAAGGGATAAAAACAAGAGAAACAAAAGAAAATAGTTAATAAACACCAAACACTACAACAAAAAAGTTAAAACAATCAAAAAGCGAGAAAGATAAGGCGTTTAAGGTGCTAAAACGTGAAGGTAGCGATGAGGCATTACAGGATTATAGAGAGAAAAATAAATCCTGTAAAAAGCAGATAAAGGCCGCAAAAATAGAGACTGAGAGAAATATTGCCAGGGAGAGCAAAAATAATCCCAAATTATTTTTCAAGTATATAAATGGTCTAAGGTCCCCTTAGAAATAACATGGAGGTCATGGTGGAAGAAGATGAGGAAAGGGCCAATCTACTGAATGTCGCCTTCTCAACTGTCTTTACCCAGGAAAATCCCCTGGTGGAAGACACAATGAGGAATAATGTAAATTCTTTTTGGAATGTCAACAGTTTAACCCAGGAAGAGGTACGGCGCCGCCTCGCAACCACTAAGATAGATAAATCACCGGGGCCAGATGGCATACACCCCCGGGTTCTGCATGAATTATGTACGGTGATAGACAGACCGTTATTTTTAATATTTGAAGATTCACTGAGGACTGGTTATGTTCCACAGGACTGGCGCATAGCAAATGTGGTACCAATATACAAAAAAGGATCAAATAGCGATCCTGGAAACTACAGACCTGTGAGTCTAACTGCTGTGGTGGGGAAAATATTTGAGGGGTTTATTAGAGATGCTATCCTGGAGTATCTCACTGTGCACAACCTTATAACCCAGCGTCAGCATGGGTTTATGAGAGATCGGTCCTGTCAGACTAATCCGATTGGTTTGTACAAGGAGGTAAGTTCAAGACTAGATCTGGAGGACGCTGTGGATGTTGTATATCTGGACTTTTCAAAGGCATTTGACAGCTGGGAATAGGAGAAAATCTGTGTATTTGGGTAAGTAATTGGCTTAGTGATAGAAAACAGAGGGTGGTCATTAATGGCACATTCTCAGATTGGGTTGATGTTACCAGTGGAGTGCCACAGGGGTCAGTATTGGGGCCACTTCTTTTTAATATTTTTATTAATGACCTTGTAGTGGGTTTACACAGTCAAGTTTCAATATTTGCACTTATGCACTTGGGCCATGGAAACAAAAAGTATAATTATGTTCTAAACGGTCAATTACTTAGTAAAACTGGAGCTGAAAAGGAATTGGGGTATTGGTGGATGGTAAACTTAATTTTAGTGACCAGAGCCAGGTGGCTGCTGCTTAAGCAAATAAAATTATGGGATGTATCAAGAGAGGAATAGATTCTCATGATAAAGACATAGTTTTGCCCTTATACAAATCCCACACATGGAATATTGTGTACAGTTTTGGGCACCAGTGTATAAAAAGGACATAGTAGAGCTGGAACGGGTGCAGAGGAGAGCAACCAAAATTATTAGGGGAATGGAGGGATTAGAATACACTGACAGATTACAAAATTTGGGATTATTCAGTTTAGAAAAAAAGACGAGACGTCAAAAAGGGGAGACGTCATTACAATGTACAAATACCTGAACGGACAGTACAAGGATCTCTCCAAAGATCTTTTTATACCTAGGCCTGTGACCAGGACAAGGGGGCATCCTCTACGCCTAGAGGAGAGGAGGTTCTACCATCACCATAGACAGGGGCATCCTCTACACCTAGAGGAGAGGAGGTTCTACCATCACCATAGACAGGGGACATCTTCTACACCTAGAGGAGAGGAGGTTATACCATCATCATAGACAGGAAGCATCCTCTACACCTAGAGGAGAGGAGGTTCTACCATCACCATAGACAGGGGGCATCCTCTACACCTAGAGGAGAGGAGGTTATACCATCATCATAGACAGGAAGCATCCTCTACACCTAGAGGAGAGGAGGTTCTACCATCACCATAGACAGGGGACATCCTCTTCACCTAGAGGAGAGGAGGTTCTACCATCACCATAGACAGGGGGCATCCTCTACACCTAGAGGAGAGGAGGTTCTACCATCACCATAGACAGGGGACATCCTCTTCACCTAGAGGAGAGGAGGTTCTACCATCACCATAGACAGGGGGCATCCTCTACACCTAGAGGAGAGGAGGTTCTACCATCACCATAATCAGGGGACATCCTCTACACCTAGAGGAGAGGAGGTTCTACCATCACCATAGACAGGGGGCATACTCTACACCTAGAGGAGAGGAGGTTCTACCATCACCATAGACAGGGGGCATCCTCTACACCTAGAGGAGAGGAGGTCCTACCATCACCATAGTCAGGGGACATCCTCTACACCTAGAGGAGAGGAGGTTCTACCATCACCATAGACAGGGGGCATACTCTACACCTAGAGGAGAGGAGGTTCTACCATCACCATAGACAGGGGGCATACTCTACACCTAGAGGAGAGGAGGTTCTACCATCACCATAGACAGGGGGCATCCTCTACACCTAGAGGAGAGGAGGTTCTACCATCACCATAGACAGGGGGCATCCTCTACACCTAGAGGAGGGGAGATTCTACCATCACCATAGACAGGGGGCATCCTCTACACCTAGAGGAGGGGAGATTCTACCATCACCATAGACAGGGGGCATCCTCTACACCTAGAGGAGAGGAGGTTCTACCATCACCATAGACAGGGGGCATCCTCTACACCTAGAGGAGAGGAGGTTCTACCATCACCATAGACGGGGGCATCCTCTACACCTAGAGAAGAGGAGGTTCTTCCATCACCATAGACGGGGGGCATCCTCTACACCTAGAGAAGAGGAGGTTCCACCAGGAGCAGGTCACACCTATAGCAAGGAGCAGGTCACACCTATAGCAGGGTGCAGGTCACACCTATAGCAAGGAGCAGGTCACACCTATAGCAAGGAGCAGGTCACACCTATAGCAGGAAACAGGTCACACCTATAGCAAGGAGCAAGCGATGAAAGGGAATCCAAACACTGACACAAGCGACTAGTGAAGCTGCAATTTATGCAGCCAGAACCTCCAGAACCTGATAGGAGCTGGACAACTTCTGGGAATTAACCCCTCATGGTGCAGAACAACAAGGCACAATCGCAGACACCAAGGCCAACTTCACCAAATAAGCGAACCGGCAACGCAGCCTGACAAGGTAATGTCTGTGCCAGCTCGAAAGGACCGAGCTGAGGGCCAAGATCCCACTATAACATCACAGAGTGCACTCTTCTTACACTGACATCAGAAGATTACATAGATTACGACAGAACCTGTTCTTATGGGGATAAAACATTTATTTAATTCTTAAAGGTTGGACTTGATGGACTTGTGTCTTTTTCCAGCCTTATATACTATGATTATATGTACTATGAACAGAGCAGGTCACACCTATAGCAGGGAGCAGGTCACACCTATAGCAAGGAGCGGGTCACACCTATAGAAAGGAGCAGGTCACACCTATAGCAGGGAGCAGGTCACACCTATATAAAGGAGCAGGTCACACCTATAGCAGGGAGCAGGTCACACCTATAGCAGGGAGCAGGTCACACCTATAACAGGGAGCAGGTCACACCTATAGCAAGGAGCGGGTCACACCTATAGCAAGGAGCAGGTCACACCTATAGCAGGGAGCAGGTCACACCTATAGCAGGGAGCAGGTCACACCTATAGCAGGGAGCAGGTCACACCCATAGCGAGGAGCAGGTCACACCTATAACAGAGAGCAGGTCACACCTATAGCAAGGAGCAGGTCACACCTATAGCAAGGAGCAGGTCACACCTATAGCAGGGAGCGGGTCACACCTATAACAGAGAGCAGGTCACACCTATAGCAAGGAGCAGCTCACACCTATAACAGAGAGCAGGTCACTCCTGTAGCAGGGAACAGGTCACACCTATAGCAAGGAGCAGGTCACACCTATAGCAGGAAGCAGGTCACACCTATAGCACGGAGCAGGTCACACCTATAGCAAGGAGCAGGTCACACCTATAGCAGGGAGCAGGTCACACCTAGAGCAAGGAGCAGGTCACACCTATAGCAAGGAGCAGGTCACACCTATAACAGAGAGCAGGTCACATCTATAGCAAGGAGCAGGTCACACCTATAGCAAGGAGCAGGTCACACCTATAGCAAGGAGCAGGTCACACCTATAGCAGGGAGCAGGTCACACCTATAGCAGGGAGCAGGTCACACCTATAACAGAGAGCAGGTCACACCTATAGCAAGGAGCAGGTCACACATATAGCAAGGAGCAGGTCACACCTATAGAAAGGAGCAGGTCACACCTATAGAAAGGAGCAGGTCACACCTATAGAAAGGAGCAGGTCACACCTATAGCAAGGAGCAGGTCACACCTATAGCAGGGAGCAGGTCACACCTATAGCAGGGAGCAGGTCACACCTATATAAAGGAGCAGGTCACACCTATATAAAGGAGCAGGTCACACCTATAGCAGGGAGCAGGTCACACCTATAGCAGGGAGCAGGTCACACCTATAGCAGGGAGCAGGTCACACCTATAGCGAGGAGCAGGTCACACCTATAACAGAGAGCAGGTCACACCTATAGCAAGGAGCAGGTCACACCTATAGCAGGGAGCGGGTCACACCTATAACAGAGAGCAGGTCACACCTATAGCAAGGAGCAGCTCACACCTATAACAGAGAGCAGGTCACCCCTGTAGCAGGGAACAGGTCACACCTATAGCAGGGAACAGGTCACACCTATAGCAGGGAGCAGGTCACACCTATAGCAGGAAGCAGGTCACACCTATAGCCAGGAGCAGGTCACACCTATAACAGAGAGCAGGTCACACCTATAGCAAGGAGCAGGTCACACATATAGCAAGGAGCAGGTCACACATATAGCAAGGAGCAGGTCACACCTATAGAAAGGAGCAGGTCACACCTATAGAAAGGAGCAGGTCACACCTATAGCAAGGAGCAGGTCACACCTATAGCAGGGAGCAGGTCACACCTATAGCAGGGAGCAGGTCACACCTATATAAAGGAGCAGGTCACACCTATATAAAGGAGCAGGTCACACCTCTAGCAGGGAGCAGGTCACACCTATAGCAGGGAGCAGGTCACACCTATAGCAGGGAGCAGGTCACACCTATAGCAGGGAGCAGGTCACACCTATAGCAAGGAGCAGGTCACACCTATAGCAGGGAGCGGGTCACACCTATAGCAAGGAGCAGGTCACACCTATAGCGAGGAGCAGGTCACACCTATAACAGAGAGCAGGTCACACCTATAGCAAGGAGCAGGTCACACCTATAGCAAGGAGCAGGTCACACCTATAGCAGGGAGCGGGTCACACCTATAACAGAGAGCAGGTCACACCTATAGCAAGGAGCAGCTCACACCTATAACAGGGAGCAGGTCACACCTATAGCGAGGAGCAGGTCACACCTATAACAGAGAGCAGGTCACACCTATAGCAAGGAGCAGGTCACACCTATAGCAGGGAGCAGGTCACACCTATAGCAGGGAGCACGTCACACCGATAACAGAGAGCAGGTCACACCTATAGCAAGGAGCAGGTCACATCTATAGAAAGGAGCAGGTCACACCTATAGCAAGGAGCAGGTCACACCTATAGCAGGGAGCAGGTCACACCTATAGCAAGGTGCAGGTTACACCTATAGCAAGGAGCAGGTCACACCTATAGCAAGGAGCAGGTCACACCTATAGCAGGGAGCAGGTCACACCTATAGCAAGGAGCAGGTCACACCTATAGCGAGAAGTAGGTCACACCTATAGCAGGGAGTAGGTCACACCTATAGCAGGGAGCAGGTCACACCTACAGCAGGGAGCAGGTCACACCTATAGCAGGGAGCAGGTCACACCTATAGCAGGGAGCAGGTCACACCTATAGCAGGGAGCAGGTCACACCTATAGCAAGGAGCAGGTCACACCTATAGCAGGGAGCGGGTCACACCTATAACAGAGAGCAGGTCACACCTATAGCAAGGAGCAGCTCACACCTATAACAGAGAGCAGGTCACACCTGTAGCAGGGAACAGGTCACACCTATAGCAGGGAACAGGTCACACCTATAGCAAGGAGCAGGTCACACCTATAGCAGGAAGCAGGTCACACCTATAACAGAGAGCAGGTCACACCTTTAGCAAGGAGCAGGTCACACCTATAGCAAGGAGCAGGTCACACCTATAGCAAGGAGCAGGTCACACCTATAGCAAGGAGCAGGTCACACCTATAGCAGGGAGCAGGTCACACCTATAGCAGGGAGCAGGTCACACCTATAGCAGGGAGCAGGTCACACCTATAGCAGGGAGCAGGTCACACTTATAACAGAGAGCAGGTCACACCTATAGCAAGGAGCAGGTCACACCTATAGCAGGGAGCAGGTCACACCTATAGCAGGGAGCAGGTCACACCTATAGCAGGGAGCAGGTCACACCTATAGCAGAGAGCAGGTCACACCTATAGCAGGGAGCAGGTCACACCTATAGCAGACAGCAGCTCACACCTATAGCATGGAGCAGGTCACACCTATAGCAGGAAGCAGGTCACACCTATAACAGAGAGCAGGTCACACCTTTAGCAAGGAGCAGGTCACACCTATAGCAAGGAGCAGGTCACACCTATAGCAAGGAGCAGGTCACACCTATAGCAAGGAGCAGGTCACACCTATAGCAGGGAGCAGGTCACACCTATAGCAGGGAGCAGGTCACACCTATAGCAGGGAGCAGGTCACACCTATAGCAGGGAGCAGGTCACACTTATAACAGAGAGCAGGTCACACCTATAGCAAGGAGCAGGTCACACCTATAGCAGGGAGCAGGTCACACCTATAGCAGGGAGCAGGTCACACCTATAGCAGGGAGCAGGTCACACCTATAGCAGAGAGCAGGTCACGCCTATAGCAGACAGCAGCTCACACCTATAGCAGGGAGCAGCTCACACCTATAGCAGACAGCAGCTCACACCTATAACAGAGAGCAGGTCAAGCCTATAGCAGAGAGCAGGTCACACCTATAGCAGAGAGCAGGTCACTCCTATAGCAGGGAGCAGGTCACACCTATAGCAGGGAGCAGCTCACACCTATAGCAGGTCACACCTATAGCAGACAGCAGCTCACACCTATAGCAGACAGCAGCTCACACCTATAACAGAGAGCAGGTCAAGCCTATAGCAGACAACAGCTCACACCTATAGCAGGGAGCAGCTCACACCTATAGCAAGGAGCAGCTCACACCTATAGCAGGGAACAGGTCACACCTATAGAAAGGAGCAGGTCACACCTATAGCAGAGAGCAGGTCACACCTATAGCAGGGAGCAGGTCACACCTATAGCAGACAGCAGGTCACGCCTATAGCAGGGAGCAGCTCACACCTCTAGCAAGGAACAGGTCACACCTATAGCAGACAGTAGCTCACACCTATAGCAGGGAGCAGCTCACACCTGTAGCAAGGAGCAGGTCACACCTATAGCAGGGAACAGGTCACACCTATAGCAAGGAGCAGGTCACACCTATAGCAGGGAGCAGCTCACACCTATAGCAGGTCACACCTATAGCAGACAGCAGCTCACACCTATAGCAGACAGCAGCTCACACCTATAGCAGACAGCAGCTCACACCTATAACAGAGAGCAGGTCACACCTATAGCAAGGAGCAGGTCACATCTATAGCAGGTCACACCTATAGCAAGGAGCAGGTCACGCCTATAGCAGGGAGCAGGTCACACCTATAGCAGACAGCAGCTCACACCTATAGCAGACAGCAGCTCACACCTATAACAGAGAGCAGGTCACACCTGTAGCAAGAAGCAGGTCACACCTATAGCAGGGAACAGGTCACACATATAGCAGACAGCAGCTCACACCTATAGCAGGGAGCAGCTCACACCTATAGCAGGTCACACCTATAGCAGACAGCAGCTCACACCTATAGCAGGGAGCAGGTCACACCTTTAGCAGGGAGCAGGTCACACCTATAGCAAAGAGCAGGTCACACCTATAGCAGACAGCAGCTCACTCCTATAGCAAGGAGCAGGTCACGCCTATAGCAGGGAGCAGGTCACACCTTTAGCAGGGAGCAGGTCACACCTATAGCAGACAGCAGCTCACACCTATAGCAGACAGCAGCTCACACCTATAACAGAGAGCAGGTCACATCTATAGCAGGTCACACCTATAGCAAGGAGCAGGTCACGCCTATAGCAGGGAGCAGGTCACACCTATAGCAGACAGCAGCTCACACCTATAGCAGACAGCAGCTCACACCTATAACAGAGAGCAGGTCACACCTATAGCAAAGAGCAGGTCACATCTATAGAAAGGAGCAGGTCACACCGATAGCAAGGAGCAGGTTACACCTATAGCAGGGAGCAGGTCACACCTATATCAGGGAGCAGGTCACACCTATAGCAGGGAGCAGGTCACACCTATAGCAGGGAGCAGGTCACACCTATAGCAAGGAGCAGGTCACACCTATAGCAGGAAACAGGTCACACCTATAGCAAGGAGCAAGCGATGAAAGGGAATCCAAACACTGACACAAGCGACTAGTGAAGCTGCAATTTATGCAGCCAGAACCTCCAGAACCTGATTGGAGCTGGACAACTTCTGGGAATTAACCCCTCATGGTGCAGAACAACAAGGCACAATCGCAGACACCATGCAGAGGTACCACAACTCCCAGCAGTCCAGAACACAACCCCTAAACAGCGCAAGGTCTTAGCAGCCGCTGTCTGGGGCGTGCACCAGAGACCGCTGGTAGCGGACGAGGGGTGGAGTTTGCGCGGAGACGCGCCGGAGGTCGGAGAACGCTGCCAGCACCACCAGAAGAACCAGAAGTCCCAACAGTCTCCCCTACGAACCTGACACAGAGGCCAACTTCACCAAATAAGCGAAACGGCAACGCAGCCTGACAAGGTAATGTCTGTGCCAGCTCGAAAGGACCGAGCTGAGGGCCAAGATCCCACTATAGCATGACATCAGATGATTCCATAGATTACAACAGAACCTGTTCTGTTACACGCGGATACATGTAGAAACCCAAAAGAGTGCAGAGGGTTTCGGCAATAATTCTGCATTGACGCCACTGATCATTTTGCCCTTCATTGTCCGCTTTCAATCGGTCAATAATCCATCAGTATTGCTAAAGCCAAAAACAAACAGGAGTGGATCCAAAACAGAGATGAGCAGTAAATGGGATACTTGCATGTCCTCTGTGTTCTGTATCCACTCCTGCTTTTGGCTATCAATCCTGAGGCTTTTCATTCCTTCTGACAGATGAAATGAAGGGGAAAACCAAACATAGTGGCAACGCCATAGAGCAGTGGAGGGTGAAAACAGCATTATGGAAATCACAGGGAGACAGCAGTCAGTTGGCAGCAGCATGAGTAGGCCACAGAGTGGCACAATGACAGAATGTGGAGGTGGCGTCAGCTGCAGGAGCGCACAGAGTGGCACAATGATAGTGTGGAGGTGACAGCAACATGGTAAGCAACAGAGTGGCACAATGATAGAGTGTGGAGGTGGCAGCAGCAGCATGAGGTCAGAGAGTTGCACAATGACAAATTCTTTAGGTAGCAGCAACGTGGTAGGCAAAAGAGTGGCACAATAATAGAGTGTGGAGGTGGCGTCAGCAGCAGGAGCCCTCAGAGTGGCACAATGACAGAGTGTGGAGGTGGCGGACAATTCCAGTCCCTGGTAAAGATGGTAGAAGGCAGATGGAGCAACTGCCAGCAGATGTGTGGCATCAGGCAGGTGGCAGCATCAGAATAGCGGCTGAAGCAAGTAGTTAGAATCCAGACTCAGTTCTCAAAGTTTGGGGGAGGCTTCATGGCTGATCTAATCTGATGCATAAAGCATTGGTGTGTCGAAATCCTGGCTGATCCAAGCCTGATTCATCGTGACAAAGGTCAGTCTCCAGACTTAAGCTGCTGCTGATGGAGCTGCTACTGCTCCTACCCCCCCAGCTCCCCACAGCAGCCGTGGTAGTAGTACGTGAGCCATGACTGCCAGGAATCCCCCGGTCAGACCTGACAGAGGATGGACAATGGCGGACATAGGCAGCGGCCAACTGTGTGCACAGTATTTCTCTATAGTATGCCAGTTGTTCCTCCCTCTCGGCAGCTGGAAAAAAGTCACCCATTTTTGACCGGTAACAAGGGTCCAAGACGGTGGAGAGCCAAAAGTCACTCATACCTATGGCGGATGTTGACTATTCATCTGTCACTAGTTAGGCAAAGTAGCATGCTGCGGGCCATCTGCGCAAGTGACTCTGAGGGACTCCAGGGTTAGGGAGTTAGGGGCCTCCATCTCAACTGTATACTGCCACGGTACTTCTGGGTCATCTGCCTCGTCCTCTCCCTACTCCGGATGCTCCTGCTCCTCCTCTCCTGTCACATGAGTGGAAAAACCACTGATGTCACCAGACTCTGCTGGTGCTCCAATGTCCTCCTCCTCCAGTTCAGCCTCCACCGGACTCATGTGGCCATGAGATGTAGTCTCCACTTCTCCAGTCCCCTGATTTTGTAGCATGAGTTCCTCCCATTGTCTGTCACCATGATTCCGATTTTCAGTTGTCGCGGAGAAAGCCACACATTGATTTCTTGTTGTATGACATGGAGCAGTTCCTCCCCTGTGTGACCTTGTTCACCCAGGCAAACCGGGTGTAGAACTGCGTGACACCGCTGTGCCCTGCACATGTGGTATGATGGAGCAGCACTTGTGGAGGCTGAGGTGGTGGTGGAGAAGGAGGAGGCGGACACTGGCGCATGAGCAGCAGTTTGACAGGAGAGGAGGAGAAAGCGGCGTCTCTTGTTCAAGTTGTTGGTGTGGCTGGGCGGGAAGCACATTCACCCAGTGGGCCGTAGAGGACAAGCTCAAGGACTGGCCCACCTTCTGTTCTACATATTTGTGAAGGGTGCAGATGCCATGACTTGGAAAGGGAGGGACTGCAGTACAACTTGGACAAGAGCACCGTCAGCTTCTGCAACTTAGTTGTCTCTTTGTAATCGCCTCATGCAATGACTGCTGGCGCCATGCGTAGCGAGGAGCAGGAGCATCTGGACTGGGAGATGATGTCAAAGACAAACATCTCCCTTTGGCAGAGGTGCTGGAGCCTTGACCGGCTGAAATGCCATGTGTGCCACTAGGTGCTGCTGCTTCTGTTGCTGCAGCGGCAGGATGGACCTTCACATCTGTTCCACGTTTCTCCCAGGCCATTGGATGGTGACGCTGCATGTGTTGACACAGGGCCATGGTGCCAACGTTAGCTCCCTGGCCACGCTTCACTTTCTGCCTGCAGATTCTTTTTTTTTCATATTTAAATTTATTAAGATTTTTATAACAGTAAAAGAATCAGAAGGGATGGAAAGGGAGGGAAAACCTGTCTGCCTGCAGATTTTACATATACACATGCTTCTCTGGTGTCTTGACAAAAAGCTGCCACACCGCCGAGGTGGTGATTTTACTGCCAACACTCTGCACTGAATGACTACTAATGCTGCTGCCTCACTGAGCCCCTGTGCCACTGCTTACTTGGACCTGCGAAGCAGGGTTTGTACCCCGCGGCCATTTGGCTCCCATCCTCGCATTGCTGCAACCCTGCTGACTCACGGCCACAGTAGCGACTTGCTGCGTTTATCTACAAAAGAAAACTTGAAATTTGGGGTATACAGAAGCACAAGAATTGACACCCAAGAAAAGGAGCAGAAATTACTACAGAAAATATGTGGATTTTACAAAGAATTCTTCCTATTCACTTTAACAACAAAAAAAAAGAACTGCTATTTGTGGTATACAGATCCCCCAAAACGGACACCCTGGGATACGAGCAGACATCGCTACAGAACAGTTCAGTACAAGCAGCTGGACGCTACAGACAGCACATGCAGTGTGAGGTGCCGAGATTTGAAAATGGCTGCCTGTTTTTATAGGGCTGTGACATCACATAAGCCTGCCGGTCGCTGATTGGCTTACAGGTCTGCACATGTGATCGAGGGTGTTCATTTCTTTTTCCCAGAGTTCTCTGCCCCATGTAACACATTGGGGCACATTTACTAAATGTCCGAATCGCGGTTTTACGGCTGGTTTCCTGAATTTTTCCGATTTACGCTGAATTGCCCATGGATTTTGGCGCACGCGATCGGATTGGGGTGCATCAGCGCCGGCAATGAATTGCTGTTAAGCTGATCCCTCTTTATAACATTCTGGAGAATATGCAAATTACCATTATAAAACCTGATGCAGAAGACTTTACAAAAATTTACATTTGTATCATTCTCAAAACTTTTGGCCATGACTGTACCTCTATCAATTTGGGGGGAAAGTCCTTTGTCCACAGACACAGACTGTAGCTGGAGCATCTGTAGCTGGTGTTCATGCTCCAGTTTCCAATCTGCAGCCTCTGCTTGCGGAGGCTTTTCTGCAGGCACTATGTGGATCTCATACGCAGCATGGTTCCCCACCTGTAAACTGGTCAAGGCAGCTTGCAAGATGCCTGCTAAGCCCATCAGACCATGAGGGTGGGCAGGTAGTCGGTGGTCCAATGTGGGACTGATCGCTGGCTCCTTGAGGACTTTGGGCAATGCTCTGCCTGGAAAAAAAGCACCTCCCACCTGCTCCTGGTCCACTTGCTGTACTGCATCATCCTCAGTATTGTCCATATTACTGGCCAAAAGGTCGTCAATATTAAGGAACAAGGACAAGGTTGGTAAGAAAATGGGTTCACACAATAAGGGTGCTGGAAAAAGTATACCATGAACAAGAAGTCACTAGCAAGTTAGATGTGCTAGGCACAAGGTGCAAGAAGAAGGATGTCAGGAGGATGGTGTTAGAAGAAGGACACCAGGAGCAGGGGGCAAGTAGAAGGGTACTGGGAGGGGGTTTCAAGAGCAAGGAGCCAGGAGCAGGGCACTAAGAGAAGGGTAGTGGGAGAAGGATGCCAGGATCAGGGTGCTAGCAGAAGGATGCCAGGGCAGGTGGCTTGGAGCAGGGTTATAGAAGAAACGTGTTAATTGCAAGGAGCCAGAAGGAGGGTTCTAGGAGCAAGGTGCTATGAGAAGAGAGCCAAGAGCAGTGTGCCAGGAGATGGGTTCTGGGAGCATTGAGCCAAAAAAGGGTACTTAGGGAAAAGAGCTAGGAACTAGAAGTGACCTGAGGATGCACATCAGAGACAGCGACCCAGAATTATTAAAGCCCCTGCGACAGTTTTATGTCTGTCTTTGCACGTTCTTTTTAATGCAAATTACTTGCACGTGTATTTAAGAAGTGTTAGCACCACATATGTTTTGCGGCTGCACTATACCCGACACAATTTTCTGCACTAAAAGGGGCGTTGCGTTGCACAGTCGGACTGTGCGACACATTGATCATGCAGCGTCCGACAGAATTGTGTTGCACGCCCCACAATTTCTGAATCTGGCACACCCTACACAGGCTAAGTACACCTACGGCGGATTGTCTTGTTTTTGATAAATGTGAGCCAGCATGTAGCTTCTGTCAGGAGTTGGGTCCTCTGTTCCTCTGATAACTACTGTAGTAACACTGGATTTTATGCAGCCAACAGTGGTGGAATTACCGATAAGGCAACCCATGAAATAGCTTTGAATTAGAGGGGCCCCACAAAGTGTCGAGATGCAGGTGAAAAGAGGAAAGGCTTTATGCTAACATCAGTGCTGTAAACCATGAGTAGGTGGGCATGGACACAATACAGGTTAAAGCTATGGTAGACTCCAGCCCACAATGGCAGGAGCTGCTTAGCTTTATATCCTCTTTCTATTAGAGAAGGAGAGACGGGTGGCGGCCCCATCAGACAGTCCGGAGAGAATGCGAGGAGGAGGGGGGTCTGACAGCATCTTGAACTCCAGCAGACTCTCTGTACTGAGATCTCAGAGCATCTCCAGCTTTCTCCTCATGCTGGCTGTAGTCTGAGCTCTCTCTGCGCTCCACAATGGAAGAGGACTTCTTTGATTCAGAGATAACTCAAGGTAAATTCAACTCCAGCTCTGAATGTAAAGTCAACAAGACCTTCTCCTTCCATTACTTGTCCTCTGTCTATCTTCTTGTCTTCCTCCTTGGACTCTTGGGCAATGGCTTTGGTCTGTGGAATCTTTGCATGCACTGGAAGAAGTGGACGTCATTGAATGTTTTTGTGCTGAATCTTGGGGTCGCTGACCTTCTCTATGTGGGAACTTTGCCTTTTTTTGTGTCCTATTACCTAAGTGAAGGTGTTTGGATGTTTGGCTATAAGTTCTGCCGTCTGGCTCGCCTCCTGTTCCACATTAACATGTATGCCAGCATAGGCTTTCTGACCTGCATCAGTGTGCAGCGCTACCTGGGCATAGTGCATCCCATGAGGATGATGGGCAGTTTCCAGGACCTGCGCCCTTCAGTCTACATCAGTCTTCTAGTGTGGATCTTGGTGGCTATTCAAATCTTACCTAACCTCTTTTACACCAATGCTATGAGGAATGACACTTACTGCCATGACTCCACCATCAATGAGCACCTGGAGTCCTACACTCCGTACACCTTGATGATCACCATCACTGGCTTCTTCATTCCGTTCCTCATCATCATGACTTGCTACATCCGGGTCCTTACTGTGCTTACACGGAACAAGAATGTGGATAAGTGCCTCAAAAGCAGAAGCATCAAACAGGTCATCATTATCCTCACGCTGTTTGCTGTCTGCTTCTTTCCATATTATATATTCCGCAACCTCAATTTAGTTGCCAGAGTCTGGCAGCTGCGGGGAACTTGCACTCAAAGCCTAAAAAATGTCTATGTATCCTACCAGGTGACCCGTGGACTGGCCGCCACCAACAGTGCCATTAACCCTCTGCTTTATTTAGTCACCAATGAAAATTGTGTCTCCAAGTTTCAGAAGATGCAAAGGAGAATATGGTCAACTTTGGTCTACATGGCTAGAAACCATTCCCTCCCAAACATCAATGTCATGGCAATGAACGTGAAGGAGGAAGAGATGTCTGCAGAACTGTGATGACACCAGTGTGAAGCTTCATCCAGGGACTTAGCTGCAGATACAACATATAGGATTATTATATGACACTTAATTAATGGTCAACATATCACATGGACATTATGAGGGTTATTTATCATTGTTTTTCCTGTTTTTTGGCATAAAAAAGTCTCAAATAAGTTGCCATGAGGTTTTTAGGGACCTTTCCCTACTATAAAGTCTCACAGGACTATTTCCATTAATCTGGTGTAGACATATAACTACAGCTTGTGCAACGTTGTGCAAAGCCAGATTAATGACAAAAAGTTCCATGAAAAATCTAATATTTACTCCTGTCCGCTGCTGGTCTATGTGCTGGGTCTTTTTATGCATTTTGAGTTTTTTTTGGCACTTTTTGGAAAAAAAATCCCAGACAGAAAGTAGATCATAAGAACATGTATTAAAGGGCCAAAGCCACTCTAATGTATCTGATGGGCAGCGGAGCTGCAAAAATAGACATAGAACTGTCCCAAGGAGCCTAATGATAAATAAAGCCTATGGTTCCACATATCAATCTTATGGAGACAAAATAGAAGGGTTTACATACCATCCGAACACAATTGTGGGGTCAAAATATCACATGGATAGGGTGGAGGGTTCTACATATAATATATACACAATGGAGGGTGTATATATAATGTTTGAATGAATGAATATGTTGGAATGGTCCACATGATTGAGGAGTCCGTATATCAAATTGATGGGATGTAGGGGTCAGCATATCAGATGGACACAATGGAGAGGTATATATTCCATATGGACACAATGGTGGGGTCCACATATGGCATGGACAGGATGAAAGGATCCATACATGTCATGGAAACCATAGAGGGGCCACATATCACATTAACATGATGTCGGGACCCACAAATAACATGAATACAATGAAGGAGTCCATAGACCACATTCACAGGATGGAGGGATCCACATATTACATGACCATGATTGAGAGGTTTACACAATGTAAAAGTCCATACATCAACTTTACAAAGTGGAGGCGTCAACATATAACATGGACACAATCCCGGAGATTTTAGGCTACTTGTAGCAGATCTTTAGACACCAGGACTTTGCTGACTGCGCCTTATGTCAGAGTTCTGTATATTCCTGATGTGTTACACTATTATTCCCGAGTGTACACTCCATGCACACTTACCCTACACACTTCATGCTACACACAATACTCAGCATGTGTAAAAATACACATTGGGACAGATTTATCAAGCTGTCAAAGAGTAACAATGTTCTTAGTTGCCTATGGCACCTTGCCCCGCACCTTGATGTAGAGTTACGTCAGAAGCTGAGCCGGTGCGATCACCGCGAGATCCCAGCAGTACGCGGTAGCCGGGATCCCGCAGCAACAGCCGGCATTGTGATCCCACAGGTTTAAACCTATAGACGCCACAGTCATAGCGACCCCGGCGTCTATAGTGCATTGCTGCAACGATTGGCACCCTATGTGCAGGGCACGGGGGTGCCGATCGCTGCCATGGAAACCCTGAGGTCTGATAAGGACCTCAGGGCTGCCTATAGTAGCATTGTGCTGAATGCAGGATCTAACAATGCAGCTGTCAGCCTATGCAGAATGCAGTTTATTACAATGAACAAATGATCCCTTGTTCATGTCCCACGCTCTGACCAAATAAAACTGTAAAAAAAAGTTTAAAAAAAAGTCCCATCCCATATAAAAATCCAATACAGAATTAAAAAAGTGAAAATCACCAAAAAAAACACAACATAATTGGTATGACAACGTCCGTAACAGCCCATACAATGAAATAAAATTGTCACTGAACCCGTAGGTGAACGCCGTAAAAAGAAAACCACAAAAAAGCCTCACAAAAATTATGAAATTTTCACATCTGACCTCATAAAAACAGCATAAAAAGTATTCAAAAAGTAACATTTACCCCAAAATGACACCAAGTAAAAGTGCAGCCCATTGTTTTATGGTGATGCAAAAACAAGCAAATTTCTCTCAAAATGAGTTCTATATTCTGCAAAACAAGTTACCATAAAAAAGCCATAAATGGGGTCTCTCCATGGTCGGACTGGCCCGGGGGGGGGGGGGGCGGGGTTAGGGTGGGCCCCAGTCCCAGACGTCCGAAGTTATTGCAGGGGCCAATGACGCCCCTGCCAATGATACTACTAGAAATATAAGGTGCCTATTCGCGATTCGCACGGCACTGTAGAGACAGACGGCCCCAGCATTACCATCTGGACATGTCTGGAGCCGCGCTCCTATGATGCAGCTGCGGTCAGCAACACGACTCCGGATGTGTGGCGCATAATGACGTCATTACGCGCCGCACATCTGCGCTCTTCATCCCGGATCCCGTTATTATTTTTTTTATTTTTTTTTCACCTACAGGTGCAATGTGGAGGCCCAGGGGGCAGTAAAAATAATGGAGGGCGAGGGTGCACTTTATATATACAGGCAAGGGCCCCCCAGAGGGGGTGTATCCTGTACCGGCTACGTACAGGATAGGTTCTCTAGGTTTGTACTTAAGTTGAGTTTGTATGTAAGTCGGAACTGTATATTTTATAATTGTAATCCCAGCCAGAATTTTTTTGGTCTTTGTGACAATTAGATTTTAAAAATGTTGGATTGTCATCAGAAACAGGATTAACAAAAAATATTAATAACAGACGCCTGTGATAACTGTTATAGCTGTTTATTGCAGCCTAAGGTTAAGTACAGTAATTTAAGAATATCCAGAGGTCCATTTGTAACTAGGGGTCGTCTGTAAGTCGGGTGTTAGTAAGTAGGGGACCATCTGTACATGAAATAGAAGGGGAAACAGATGAGACATATATATATATGTATATATATTAATAAGCAAGGGGCCCCCAGAGGGGGTTTATATGAAATGGAAGATGATATATACAAGCAAGGGGCCCCCCAGAGAGAGTTTACATGAAAGAGGAGGTTTAATTATATCAAACCCTTCCATTTCATGTAAACTCTCTCTGGGGGGCCCCTTGCTTATATACAGGTGGTCCCCTACTTAAGAACACCTGACTTACAGACCACCCCTAGTTACAAATGGACCTCTGGATGTTGCTAATTTACTGTACTTATGCCTTAGGCTACGATAAACTGCTATTACAAGATGTCAGCAATTAATCTTTTTTGTTAATTCTGGTTCGTGTGGCAATAAAAATTTGTCTAGGGTTACAATTATAAAATATACAGTTCTTACTTACATACAAATTCAACTTACGAACAAACCTACAGAACCTATCCTGTATGTTACCTGGGAACTGCCTGTATATATATACATTTGGGGGGCGTGGCCTAGCTATGGTGGCGCACAGACATATCCTGCCCTAGCTCCCGCTCTGACCCCCAATCTAGGCTGTTTAACAAGACCATCCAACTCCATCCAACATCCTAGATGGGTCCCAAAAAGAAGGTAGACCCTAAGGCACCCAGCGCTCCCCCAACCAGGACGGCGGCGAGAGGTATCGGGAAGTACCTTACTCCGGCAGCGGCTCCTGCATCCCAGCCACGAGGCGCCAACATGGCGAAGGGTCCAGATGTGGCGCGCACCTCCTGCTCGCTCTCCGTGCTGGACGCGGGAGCGGGCGGTGAGGGAGTCCCCGTCTCACCTGGCAGCGTCAAGCCGAATTCGGGCGCAACCCCGCTCCTGCGCGGGACCCCGAAGTCGACCGGAGACCCGCGGCGCACAGTCAAGATGGCGGCGCCCAGCACCACCGCTGCCGAGATGCCCCTGAGAGCGGATGTGCGGGGTTAGGGTTAGGGAGGTCACTGGAGCGGCCCGCTGGAGCAGCCCGCTTTACAGGTGAGCGGCAGTTCCCAGAGCTGGGGAACACATCCACAGGGATTCCCACAGAGGTAGCAGCGCTCACTAAGGGAAAGGCTGCACACAGTAGAGGGACAGTACAGGAGGACTTGGCAGCACGCCCAGCTAGGCCGCAGGGAGTCTCAGCACCTGAGGACGCAGATTATGCCCCAAAGTGCAGCCCATGTGCCCAGCACCTTTCTGGGACCCCACATGATGCGGTGAGCACATCATTTATCCAGGCACAGTCACCCTCCTCTACATGGGCGCATTCCGCCGGCCCCTCCCAGGCATCTCTGGGACCGCACGGGCCTCCACAATCTAGAAGCCCATATGAGGCCCCTCACTCCCCGGTCTTGTGGCCTTCGCAAGGGGAAGAATGGCCTTCTACACCTGCAGGGGGTTCTCCAGCAGACATTCCCCCATCCTCCTCCATACCGGTACATACCCAGCAGGGCCCAGATGATCTAGGCCCCAGGATGTCTCCCTGCTCTGACGGCTCTCTTTCGCCTCCCCAACTGCACCCTATGATGTTGTCACAAGAAATTGGCGCCTTAGCCGAGTTGCGAGCTCTACGTACACACCTCCGCTCAATTCCCACTAGGGAAGATATGGAAAGTTACGTAGCCAGACTGGAGCAGGCATATACTACGGAGCTAAATGCAGTGCATGAAGATGTTCAGAGAGTAGCCACTAGGGTCACCAATGTGGAGGACACCCAGGCCACCCTAAGTGAACGAGTAGACAACCAGGACTCTATCTTAGCTGCACATGCCTTCCAACTCCAGTTCCTAGCTGATCAATTGGACGATACCGAAAATAGGGGTCGTCGGAATAATATTCGAGTGAGAGGGCTGCCTGAAACAGTTGAAGTTGCTCAACTGCACACTACTCTACAGCAAATCTTCAACTCCCCATTGGAGGTCCCAGAAGACACTCCCCTGGAGTTGGATAGAGCACACCGCTCCCTACAAGCCAAACCTGCCGCCCGAGATCCCCCTAGGGACGTCTTCTGCAGAGTGCACAAATACCAACTCAAAGATGCTATCATGTCCAAAGCAAGGGAGGCAGGAGAAATTAGGTTCCAAGGTGTAGCCCTACAGTTGCTTCCGGATCTCTCCCGCCTCACGCTTCTCAAGCGCAAGGCGCTCAAGCCATTCCTAGGAGAACTACGACAAAGGAATATACCCTACATGTGGGGGTTTCCATTTTGCCTACACATCCGCCACGCGGATAAAAGATACACCTTGCACCATCCGATGGATGTCCCGGGGCTCTCTGCTGCACTGGGATTCCCAGCCCCACCTATAAATGACTGGCCGAGACTCCCGGTCCCTGGAGGAATGAGAGGAGGGGGTCCCCCTCTTCCAATACCGGCTAGACCTCCAAGGCGCAGAGGTCGTGGGGTCCGAGGGGGTGGGGCGCGTCCAGCGTCTCCACGACAGCCGAGAGACCCACGCCCCTGAGTGGTCTGATCTTTTGACCCGCCGCGACTGGTCTCACATATTGCAAATATGAATGTGGTCCTTCTCCATTGAGTGCTAGCTTCAGATAAGTGGCTATGACAAACAAATCTTTGATTGTATTTCCCATGTTCTGATTTGATGGGTAGAGTTATGTCAGTCCTAGCCGAGCTTGCCTAGTTCTTTGTGTTTTATCTGACTTATATACCCTGCATTAGGAGGGATCATATACATCTATATTAGTGCTGGATGGTTCTCATTTCACACTGTTTCTTTATATGTTAATATACAGCCTATAGGGGGTCCATGCTGTTTGCTTCTCCGCTTTAGCTAGCTACCTCCCCCCCTGGGGTAACGTGTACAACGGGTTTGTCCGCGTATATATATTAGCTATACCCCTCCAAAAATTGGTTTGGTAAACCAGTTTACTGTGTTATTAGTTCTATTTTTCTTTGTATTGTTTATATCTATAGTAGTTTTTTTTTTGTCAGGACTGCAACTGCCCTGTCTTGTCAATTGCTCCCACTACGTATATTATTGTTTGTGTGCGTCAATTCCCCCTGTGTGCTTACCTATTGTTCCTTCCCCTAACCCCCTGCCCCCACCCAGCTCAAGGACCACATACGACAGGGTTCCGTCTCCCACATATGGCGACGGTGAAGCTTGGGTCGCTGAATGCACGGGGGCTAAATGTCCCACAGAAACGATTCCAGATTCTCTATGGCATGCATAGACAGGGCGTCAGGGTCCTATTCCTACAAGAGACACATTTCAAAACAGGACACTTCCCAGAGATCAGAGACCGATATTTTAACACCTGGTTCCACAGCTCCAATCCCGACTCACGCTCTAGGGGCGTGTCGATTGCGATCCATCGTACTCTCCCACATGTTGTCCAGGCAGATACGCATTTATCAAACTACAAATTTTGATCAAATTTTTACATTTACCTGCCTACATTTACCTATACCTGCCTAATCGCACCCCTGTCACAGTCGGTAGGAAGATATTACATGAGTTAGCGGTGTTCTCGGAGGGGGTACTAGTGCTTGGAGGAAACTTTAACTTCCCTCTAGATGTCCAATTAGATATCTCTTCGGGAAAGAGCCATACCCCTCTACGACAGTTGGGTTCCTTTAAAAAAAAATTGCATAATCTTCAATTGATTGACATCTGGCGGATCCTGCACCCTAAAGATAAGGATTATACCTATTATTCCCCAGCGCATGATTCGTACAGCCGCATAGACTTCTTCCTCATCCAACATCGGGCCCTCTCGTGGGAGCCAACGGCCTCTATAGGCAATATTGTTTTGTCGGATCATGCGCCAATCTACATGTCGGTCACCATCCCCACAATTGCCAAGAGACCTTGGTCCTGGCGCCTGAATGATCACTTACTAAAAGATGCGCTATGTGTACAGGATATAAAAAACACCATTTAATCATGCGTGCTCTCCCAGGAGCTTCGCCCCGAAGTCCTCCCAATGAAGTGGGAAGCACTTAAATGCGAACTTAGAAGCCGCATTACAGTACACGGAGTCAGATTAAAGAGGGAGAACTCCGCCAAACTCACCTCATTATTGCAACAATTACACCAACTGGAATCCAGACATAAGTCGGACCAGAGCCCTGAGGTCTTAGCAGATCTGATACTTACTAGAGACGAGATTAGGGCTCTACTAGACAGGAAGTCCCTGGCACAGAGAATGCAGTTTAAAAGCCATCTATACGAACATTCTAATAAGTGCGGACGCTCACTTGCGCGGTTCATACACACTAGATCCGGATTGACACATATCCCCCGCATCAAAACAGCAGGGGGCGAGATTAAACACAACCCAGTAGATATTAGTGCGGCATTCGGCGAATACTACTCCCGGCTATATAAAGGGACAGTTAGCTGATCTAGACCCAGCCTCCTCGCTAGACAAAATAGAGACATATATAAGAGACACTGCTTTGCCCCCTGTTGAGGAAGAGGCAATCGGAGCTTTGGAATCAGACTTTAGTGCTGACGAAATTCTCTCTGCCATTAAGAATACACCTTCTGGGAAATGCCCCAGACCTAACGGTTTCTCTCCGGTCTTCTATAAGATGTTTAAAGAGGCTCTTACTCCATTCTTAACAAAGTTTTTCAACGCCGTCTCTCGTGACATCGCCTTCCATCCGCAGTCTTTGGAGGCCAACATCAGTGTCCTTCTGAAACCAGGCAAAGACCCTCTCTCAACGGCCAGTTATAGGCCTATTTCTCTCTTAAACGTGGACCTGATATGGTATATCTTTAAAACCATAATAAAATGATTGAAATATATTTGGTGCTGCTTGTGAATCCACCTGTTTCCTGGCGCTTCTAATTTTCCGACACATTTTCTAGCACTTTTTGTGGCGCAAAAATAGTCCAGCCAAAGCTGATCTAGGGAGCTCTAAGCCTTTCAGTGCCTGCGACATTTCATGAATCCCTTGCGCCACAAAGTTACGTCCCATTGAAAAATATAGCATGGTTCTAGCGCCACCCTGCGCCAAAAACAATAAATTCCCCTCACAGAGATAGTTTTGGAACAGCATAACAGTAACATCAACCTATTCGCTCATAACAATCACACTAGAACTAGTAGCTACGGACAACAAAGACAGATGTTATGAAATTAAGTCCGATTATTGAATGCTGCCCAATTTGCAATGAATGATATGATAGAATTAGGCGTTCTTCTCCGCAGGATACCATGGAGTTTCTTGTAGACATGGCACCACACATGGAAATGCACGGAGATTCCAATACCAGTTACAAGCCATGGTCAGCTGTTTTGTCTTTCAGCCCCCAGACAACCCCTTTAACTTTTCTGTCCTTTTGCTGTACTGCAGAGGTCAAGACACTTGTGTATATAAAATGCGCTGTAATCCACACGTCCATATGCGGAGGCCTAGAGATAAACATGTAGTGGGCCACCAGAGCCCTTGGCACCCCAGTCCCACCCTGGGTATCGCCGAAATCGTGATGACACATAGAATAAAGATAACACATTATTTTAATTAAACGGTGAACTTCAGGGAAAAAGATGCTAAAAACCATAAACAAGAATTAATGATTTTTTTAACCACCTCCAAGATAAACCGCAGGGAGAAGAAGCGAGAGGTGAGGATATTTTTCTGTTGTTCAAGGGAAGTCAATGTGGACCTTTATGTAAAGGGAGGGACCCTGCTGGGAACATTTCATTAAAGGGGGACCCTGCTGGGAACATTTCATCAAAAGGGGCTGTGCTGTAACTATTTCATTAAAGGGGGGCTCTGCAAGGATCATTTAATTAAAAAAGGGCTCTGTTGTGGCCGTTTCATTAAAGGGGGCCCTGTTGTGGATATTTATGTAAAGTAAGGGGCCCTGCTGTGAACATTTCATTAAAGTCGCCTCTGCTGTAGCCGGTTCATTGTAGGGCGGTTCTGCGGGAAAATTTAATTAAAAGGGGGACCATGCTGTGGCCATGTCATTATAGGGGGGTTCTGCTGTGGACATTTTATTAAAGGGGCCTCTGCTGTAGCCATTTCATTAAAGTAGAGGATACAAGCCATGTGAGGGGGTTATATACAGGAGAGAATACAAGCCATGTCAGGGGAAATATACAGGAGAGGAAACAAGCCATGTGAGGGGGTTATATACAGGAGAGGATACAAGTCATGTGAGGGGTTATATACAGGAGAGGATACAAGCCATGTGAGGGGGTTATATACAGGAGAGAATACAAGCCATGTCAGGGGAAATATACAGGAGAGGATACAAGCCATGTGAGGGGGTTATATACAGGAGAGGATACAAGCCATGTGAGGGGTTATATACAGGAGAGGATACAAGCCATGTGAGGGGTTAAAAACAGGAGAGGATACAAGCCATGTGAGGGGTTATATACAGGAGAGGATACAAGCCATTTGAGGGGTTATATACAGGAGAGGATACAAGCCATGTGAGGGGTTATATACAGGAGAGGATACAAGCCATGTGAGAGTGTATATATAGGAGAGGATACAAGCCATGTAAGGGGTTATATACAGGAGAGGATACAAGCCATGTGAGGGGTTATATACAGGAGAGGATACAAGCCATGTGAGAGTGCATATATAGGAGAGGATACAAGCCATGTAAGGGGTTATATACAGGAGAGGATACAAGCCATGTGAGGTGTTATATACAGGAGAGGATACAAGCCATGTGAGGGGTTATATACAGGAGAGGATAAAAGCCATGTGATGGGGTTATATACAGGAGAGGACAAAAGCCATGTGAGGGGTTATATACAGGAGCGGATACAAGCCATGTGAGGGGGGTTATATACAGGAAAGGATAAAAGCCATGTGAGGGGTTATATACCGGAGAGGACACAAGCCATGTGATGGGGTTATATACAGGAGAGGATACAAGCCATGTGAGGGGTTATATACTGGAGAGTATACAAGCCATGTGAGGGGTTATATACAGGAGATGATACAAGCCATGTGAGGGGTTATATACAGGAGAGGATAGAAGCCATGTGAGGGGGTTATATACAGGAGAGGATACAAGCCATGTGAGGGGTTATGTACAGGAGAGGATACATGTGAGGGGTTATATACAGGAGAGGATACAAGCCATGTGAGGGGGTATATACAGGAGAGGATACAAGCCATGTGAGGGGTTATGTACAGGAGAGGATACAAGCCATGTGAGGGGGTTGTATACAGGAGAGAATACAAGCCATGTGATGGGGTTATATACAGGAGAGGATACAAGCCATGTGAGGGGTTATATACAGGAGAGGATACAAGCCATGTGAGAGGGTTTTATATAGGAGAGGATACAAGCCATGTGAGGGGTTATATACAGGAGAGGATAAAAGCCATGTGAGGGGTTATATACAGGAGGGGATACAAGCCATGTGAGGGGTTATATACAGGAGAGGATACAAGCCATGTGAGGGGTTATATACAGGAGAGGATACAAGCCATGTGAGAGGGTTATATATAGGAGAGGATACAAGCCATGTGAGGGGGTTATATACAGGAGAGGATACAAGCCATGTGAGGGGTTATATACAGGAGAGGATACAAGCCATGTGAGGGTTTATATACCGGAGAGGATACAAGCCATGTGAGGGGTTATATACAGGAGAGGATACAAGCCATGTGAGGGGTTATACACAGGAGAGGATACCAGCCATGTGAGGGGTTATATACAGGAGAGGATTCAAGCCATGTGAGGTGTTATATGCAGGAGAGAATACAAGCCATGTGAGGGGTTATATACAGGAGAGGATACAAGCCATGTGAGGGGGTTATATACAGGAGAGGATACAAGCCATGTGAGAGGGTTATATATAGGAGAGGATACAAGCCATGTGAGGGGTTATATACAGGAGAGAATACAAGCCATGTGAGGGGTTATATACAGGAGAGGATACAAGCCATGTGAGAGGGTTATATATAGGAGAGGATACAAGCCATGTGAGGAGGTTATATACAGGAGAGGATACAAGCCATGTGAGAGGGTTATATATAGGAGAGGATACCAGCCATGTGAGGGGTTATATACAGGAGAGGATAAAAGCCATGTGAGGGGTTATATACAGGAGGGGATACAAGCCATGTGAGGGGTTATATTCAGGAGAGGATACAAGCCATGTGAGGGGTTATATACAGGAGAGGATACCAGCCATGTGAGGGGTTATATACAGGAGAGGATAAAAGCTATGTGAGGGGTTATATACAGGAGAGGATACAAGCCATGTGAGGGGTTATATTCAGGAGAGGATCCAAGCCATGTGAGGGGTTATATACAGGAGAGGATACTAGCCATGTGAGGGGTTATATACAGGAGAGGATACAAGCCATGTGAGGGGTTATATACAGGAGAGGATCCAAGCCATGTGAGGGGTTATATACAGGAGAGGATACTAGCCATGTGAGGGGTTATATACAGGAGAGGATACAAGCCATGTGAGGGGTTATATACAGGAGAGGATACAAGCCATGTGAGGGGTTATATACAGGAGAGGATACAAGCCATGTGAGGGGTTATATACAGGAGAGGATACTAGCCATGTGAGGGGTTATATACAGGAGAGGATACAAGCCATGTGAGGGGTTATATACAGGAGAGGATACAAGCCATGTGAGGGGTTATATACAGGAGAGGATACAAGCCATGTGAGGGGTTATATACAGGAGGGGATACAAGCCATGTGAGGGGTTATATTCAGGAGAGGATACAAGCCATGTGAGGGGTTATATACAGGAGGGGATACAAGCCATGTGAGGGGTTATATTCAGGAGAGGATACAAGCCATGTGAGGGGTTATACAGGGCCGCATCTGCCATGAGGCGAGATGAAAATCTCGCCTCAGGCGGCAGATGTCTGAGCCTCGGGGGGGGGGGGGTGGCGGAAGCAAACAGGTGAGAGTCTGTTCCTTTTGTCATACAGTTGTAAGTGTTGCTGCCAGCGCCTACGCGGGATCACCCGCGCCCATCCACACTTCCTGTCAGCTGCGGAAGTGGTGTGAAATGGGAGCGGAGAGGAGCTGTGCAGTGGGTACTTGAGAGAAAGAAAGAAAGGAGCGGTGGAGCGAAGGCGGAAGAGGTCCGGAGCAGAGAGAAGTGAGGATGAAAGGAGCAGAGAGGAGGAAAGAGAAGCGCTGCAGAGAGGAGCAGAGTGGAGAGAGGAAGAACTGAGCAGAGAGGAGAAGAGGAGCGCTGCAGAGAGGAGCAGAGTGGAGAGAGGAAGAACGGAGCAGAGAGGAGAAGAGGAGCGCTGCAGAGAGGAGCAGAGTGGAGAAAGAAGGAATGGAGCAGAGAGGAGGAAAGAGGAGCGCTGCAGAGAGGAGCAGAGTGGAGAGAGATAAGGAACAAAGCAGAGGAGCAGAGCAGAGTGAAGTAGAACGGAGCAGAGTGGAGCAGCACAGAGAGGACTGCAGACGAGCTCTGCAGACAGGAGCAGAGAAGAGCGAGCCATAAGTGTGATAAGGTACTTCAGCACAGTCCATCTATCTGCACCCTAATATACAAGCATCAGGGCCAGTGCACCAACAAGTGAGCTGTGCCCTGGTGTTCTAAGGGTTAACCCTTAAAATGCTAGCAGAGATTGTGATAATGCCTCTGCATACTCTATGAAAAAAGTCTCACACCTAGACTTTTCCCAACCCAGGAGGAGCACTGTGCCCCAGTTACAGAGCAGTCCTGCTGTTACAGGATAGACATGTCCAGAGTGACTGGAGCTCTATGAGCCTCACTAGTGTAGTAGTGATGTGCAGGGTCCTGGCTCCTCTGGCTGCTGCCACTATCTGTGGGGGCAGGGTGCACAGAGCTGGGTCTGGTACTGACTGCAGTCTGCCTCTGCCAGCCGACTCCATGTCATGAAGGACGAGTCTGCAGGGAGGAGGAGGTGAGCACCAGAGACCTGTGACACCAGAGCAGAGGTTAGAAGCTGTCACTGAAGACCCTTACATAGACACAGAGCCCAGTACACACTGTGCTGATCAACCTTGCGGCTCATTTCTCCTGGATGGCTGTAATCTTTCTGAATATAACTTCTTCCAGTTTTCTGTACATCTGACATTACCTATAGCAAGTTGATGAATAACATGTGCTGGGATACCTCATAGCTATCAAAGGTGACAGTTGTGAGCATGTATAAGAGGTGCTGCAGGTGCTTATGAGGAATATAGTATATATAAGAAATATAAGGCTGCATTCACACATGGCGTTACGGCAAATCTCAGTGGGCGTTACTTGACCCAACCACATGCGTTTCCATTCAAGCGCATGCAATCAGTTACGAGCACCTGCTGTGTTTTTATTATTTAAGTTGTAGACACTTGGTGCTGGCGGCTATTTTATCTAGCGTCTTTATGTGACATTATACTGTGACTGTGGTGTTTTTAGGGATGCAGTTTGAGAGGTGCTGAAGACGTCTTGTGTTGAATTTTGCTGAGAGAAGTCGCAGCCAGAGAAATGATCAAAGTTGTGTAACTGATGGAGAAGAATTGTCATCTGTAAGGAGCAACCAAGATGAAGACCACGACAGATCAGAGGTAGAAGGTCGGAGCTACTGATTTATACAGTAAGTGATGTCTTTATCTGCCTTATGGCAGCCCTGGTGTGCAATACATTTTTTGGCGCTATGTAGAAATGTGGGGGTATATATCTATATATATAGCTAATATATATATATATATATATATATATATATATGTGTGTGTGCACCTATATTTGAGTTACTTATAATATGGTGTGGGTGTAGTGTGTGTGTATATATATAGTGCTGTGATTATTTATGAATGTTATGCACATATAGTGCCTGTGGAGTGTGCATATATATATATATGGGATATGTTTACTCTGAAGAATAATGTGAGGACTGGCAGCAAGGGTTTAGGTATATCGGGGCCCTGATTCTAAGTTCGCACCAGGGGGGTCTTGTTACGCCACTGGACTTCACTGCCTACTTACTTAAAGGCTGCAGCAAATGACTTGGGTTTAGTCAGTAGTTAAAATCCAAAATCTTTATTAGGGTATCAAATAGTAAAAAGATCAAATTCATCAGGATGAGATTGCTTGTATTTCATCCTGATGAATTTGATCTTTCAACCTTTTTCATACCCTAATAAAGATTTTTGAGATTTTAACCAAGGATTAAACCAAATCACTTGCTGCAACCAGTGCCAAACGCTTCTCTTCTATTTGAGTTATCCACAAGTCTGGCTGTATATACCATCTATGGGGGATAGTTTGGCTGTATATACTATCTGTAGGTGGTGTTCTGACATTATATTTTATCTATGGATGGTGCTCTGTTTTATATACTATCTATGGGTGGTGGTCTGGCTGTATATAGTGTCTATGGGTGGTGGTCTGGCTATATATACTATCTATGGTTGGCGGTCTGGCTGTATACACTATCTATAGGTGGGGGTCTGGCTGTATATGCTATTTATGGAGGGTTCTGGCTGTGTATACTATCTACTGAGGGGGTTCTGGCTGTGCATACCACCTACAAAGGATTCTGGCAGAATATACTATCTATAGAGGGTTTTGGCTGTATATACTGTTAGGGGTTTCTGTCAGTATGTCTGTGTCACTTATTGAATACTAATGTGTGAAACAGCACCAGCGTGTGTAGTCCTAGTGATCTGGTAGCGCTGTGTAAGTATTTTATCAATTGTTGTTAATGTCATGGGAATATTTAGATCAGGTTGTAGATACTTTTTAAAGATTTCCCTGCAATTTCAGTGAGAAATGGATCGGAAGTAGGGTGCTGAGAAATGGGGGGGGGGGGGCAGCATTTAAATTTTCGCCTCAGGCAGCAAAAAGGCCAGAATCGGCCCTGGGGTTATATACAGGAGAGGATAAAAGCCATGTTAGGGGGTATATACAGGAGAGGATACAAGCCATGTGAGGGGTTATATACAGGAGAGGATACAAGCCATGTGAGGGGTTATATACAGGAGAGGATACAAGCCATGTGAGGGGTTATATACTGGAGAGGACACAAGCCATGTGATGGGGTTATATACAGGAGAGGATACAAGCCATGTGAGGGGGTTATATACAGGAGAGGATACAAGCCATGTGAGGGGTTATGTACAGGAGAGGATACAAGCCATGCGAGGGGGTTATATACAGGAGAGGATACAAGCCATGTGAGGGGTTATATACAGGAGAGGATACAAGCCATGTGAGGGGTTATGTACAGGAGAGGATACATGTGAGGGGTTATATACAGGAGAGGATACAAGCCATGTGAGGGGTTATATACAGGAGATGATACAAGCCATGTGAGGGGTTATATACAGGAGAGGATACAAGCCATGTGAGGGGTTATATACAGGAAAGGATACAAGCCATGTGAGGGGTTATATACAGGAGAGGATACAAGCCATGTGAGAGGGTTATATACAGGAGAGGATACAAGCCATGTGAGAGGGTTATGTACAGGAGATGATACATGTGAAGTGTTACATACAGGAGAGGATACAAGCCATAAGAGGGGTTATATATAGGAGAGGATACAAGCCATGTAAAGGGTTATATACAGAAGAGGATACAAGCCATGTCAGAGAGTATATACAGGAGAGGATACAAGCCATGTGTAGGGTTATATACAGGAGAGGATACAAGCCATGTGAGGGTTATATACAGGAGAGGATACATGTGAGGGGTTATATACAGGAGAGGATACAAGCCATGTGAGGGGTTATTTACAGGAGAGGATACAAGCCATGTGAGGGGGTTATATACAGGAGAGGATACAAGCCATGTGAGGGGGTTATATACAGGAGAGGATAGAAGCTATGTGAGGGGGTTATATACAGGAGAGGATACAAGCTATGTGAGGGGGTTATATACAGGAGAGGATACAAGCCATGTGACGGGTTATATACAGGAGAGGATACAAGCCATGTGAGGGGGTTATATACAGGAGAGGATATAAGCCATGTGAGAGGGTTATATACAGGAGAGGATACAAGCCATGTGAGGGGTTATATACAGGAGAGGATACAAGCCATGTGAGAGGGTTATATACATGAGAGGATACAAGCCATGTGATGGGGTTATATACAGGAGAGGATAGAAGCCATATGAGAGTGTTATATACAGGAGAGGATAGAAGCCATGTGAGGGGTTATATACAGGAGAGGATGCAAGCCATGTGAGGGGGTTATATACAGGAGAGGATACAAGCCTTGTGAGGGGTTATATACAGAAGAGGATACAAGCCATGTGAGGGGTTATATACAGGAGACAATACAAGCCATTTGAGGGGGTTATATACAGGAGAGGATACAAGCTATGTGAGGGGTTAAATACAGGAGAGGATACAAGCCATGTGAGGGGTTATATACAGGAGAGGATACAAGCCATGTGAGGGGGTTATATACAGGAGAGGATACAAGCCATGTAAGGGGTTATTTACAGGAGAAGATACAAGCTATGTGAGGGGTTATATACAGGAGAGGATACAAGCCATGTGAGGGGTTATATACAGGAGAGGACACGAGCCATGTGAGGGGGTTATATACAGGAGAGGATTCAAGCCATGTGAGGGGGTTATATACAGGAGAGGATACAAGCTATGTGAGGGGTTATGTACAGGAGAGGATACAAGCAATGTGAGGGGTTATATACAGGAGAGGATACAAGCCATATGAGGGGTTATATACTGGAGAGGATACAAGCCATGTGAGGGGGTATACACAGGAGAGGATACTAGCCATGTGAGGGGGTTATATACAGGAGAGGATACAAGCCATGTGAGGGGTTATATACAGGAGAGGATACAAGCCATATAAGGGGTTATATACAGCAGAGGATACAAGCCATTTGAGGTGTTATATACAGGAGAGGACACAAGACATGTGAGGGGGTTATATACAGGAGAGGATATAAGCCATGTGAGGGGGTTATATACAGGAGAGGATACAAGCCATGTGACGGGTTATATACAGGAGAGGATACAAGCCATGTGAGGGGGTTATATAAAGTAGAGGATACAAGCCATGTGAGGGGATATATACAGGAGAGGATACAAGCCATGTGAGGGGTTATATACAGGAGAGGATACAAGCCATGTGAGGGGGTATATACAGGAGAGGATACAAGCCCTGTGAAGGGTTATGTACAGTAGAGGATACAAGCCATGTGAAGGGGTTATATACAGGAGAGGATACAAGCCATGTGAGGGGTTATGTACAGGAGAGGATACAAGCCATGTGAGGGGTTATATACAGGAGAGGATACAAGCCATGTGAGGGGTTATGTACAGGAGAGGATACATGTGAGGGGTTATATACAGGAGAGGATCCAAGCCATGTGAGGGGTTATATACAGGAGAGGATACAAGCCATGTGAGGTGTTATATACAGGAGAGGATACAAGCCATGTGAGGGGTTATATACAGGAGAGGATACAAGCCATGTGAGGGGTTATATACAGGAGAGGATACATGTGAGGGGTTATATACAGGAGAGGATCCAAGCCATGTGAGGGGTTATATACAGGAGAGGATACAAGCCATGTGAGGTGTTATATACAGGAGAGGATACTAGCCATGTGAGGGGTTATATACAGGAGAGGATACAAGCCATGTGAGGGGGTATATACAGGAGAGGATACAAGCCATGTGAGGGGTTATATACAGGAGAGGATACAAGCCATGTGAGGGGTTATATACAGGAGAGGATATAAGCCATGTAAGGGGTTATATACAGGAGAGGATACAAGCCATGTGAGGTGTTATATACAGGAGAGGACACAAGACATGTGAGGGGGTATATACAGGAGAGGACACAAGCCATGTGAGGGGTTATATAAAGGAGAGAATACAAGCCATGTGAGGGGGTTATATACAGGAGAGGATACAAGCCATGTGAGGGGTTATATACAGGAGAGAATACAAGTCATGTGAGGGGTTATTTAAAGGAGAGGATACATGTGAGGGGTTATATACAGGAGAGGACACAAGCCATGTGAGGGGTTATATACAGGAGAGGATACAAGCCATGATAGGGGTTATATACAGAAGAGGATACAAGCCATGTGAGGGGTTATATACAGGAGATGATACAAGCCATGTGAGGAGTTATATACAGGAGAGGATCCAAGCCATGTGAGGGTTATATACAGGAGAGGATACAAGCCATGTGAGGGGTTATATAAAGGAGAGAATACAAGCCATGTGAGGGGGTTATATACAGGAGAGGATACAAGCCATGTGAGGGGTTATATACAGGAGAGAATACAAGTCATGTGAGGGGTTATTTAAAGGAGAGGATACATGTGAGGGGTTATATACAGGAGAGGACACAAGCCATGTGAGGGGTTATATACAGGAGAGGATACAAGCCATGATAGGGGTTATATACAGAAGAGGATACAAGCCATGTGAGGGGTTATATACAGGAGATGATACAAGCCATGTGAGGAGTTATATACAGGAGAGGATCCAAGCCATGTGAGGGTTATATACAGGAGAGGATACAAGCCATGTGAGGGATTATATACAGGAGAGGATACAAGCCATGTGAGGGGTTATATACAGGAGAGGATACATGTGAGGGGGTTATATACAGGAGAGGATACAAGCCATGTGAGGGGGTTATATACAGGAGAGGATACAAGCCATGTGAGGGGTTATATACAGGAGAGGATACAAGCCATGTGAGGGGTTATATACACGGGAGGATACAAGCCATGTGAGAGGGTTATATACAAAAGAGGATACAAGCCATGTGAGGTGGTATATACAGGAGAGGATCCAAGCCATGTGAGGGATTATATACAGGAGAGGATCCAAGCCATGTGAGGGATTATAAACAGGAGAGGATACAAGCCATGTGAGGGGTTATATACAGGAGAGGATCCAAGCCATGTGAGGGGTTATATACAGGAGAGGATACAAGCCATGTGACGGGTTATATACAGGAGAGGATACAAGCCATGTGAGGGGTTATATACAGGAGAGGATACAAGCCATGTGAGGGGTTATATATAGGAGAGGATACAAGCCATGTGAGGGTTTTATACAGGAGTGGACACAAGCCATGTGAGGGGTTATATACACGAGATGATACAAGCCATGTGAGGGGTTATATACAGGAGAGGACACAAGACATGTGAGGGGGTTATATACAGGAGGGGATACAAGCCATGTGAGGGGGTTATATACAGGAGAGGATACAAGCCATGTGAGGGGTTATATACAGCAGAGGATACAAGCCATTTGAGGGGTTATGTACAGGAGAGGATACAAACCATGTGAGGGGGTATATACAGGAGAGGATACAAACCATGTGAAGGGTTATGTACAGGAGAGGATACAAGCCATGTGAGGGGGTTATATACAGGAGAGGATACAAGCCATGTGAGAGGTTATATACAGGAGAGGATACAAACCATGTGAGGGGGTATATACAGGAGAGGATACAAACCATGTGAAGGGTTATGTACAGGAGAGGATGCAAGCCATGTGAGGGGGTTATATACAGGAGAGGATACAAGCCATGTGACGGGTTATATACAGGAGAGGATACAAGCCATGTGAGGGGTTATGTACAGGAGAGAATACATGTGAGAGGTTATATAAAGGAGAGGATACAAGCCAAGTGAGGGGGTATATACAGGAGAGGATGCAAGCCATGTGAAGGGTTATGTACAGGAGAGGATACAAGCCATGCGAGGGGGTTATATACAGGAGAGGATACAAGCCATGTGAGGGGTTATATACAGAAGAGGATACAAGCCATGTGAGGGGTTATGTACAGGAGAGGATACAAGCCATGTGAGGGGTTATGTACAGGAGAGGATACATGTGAGGGGTTATATACAGGAGAGGATACAAGCCATGTGAGGGGTTATATACAGGAGAGGATACAAGCCATGTGAGGTGTTATATACAGGAGAGGATACAAGCCATGTGAGGGGTTATATACATGAGAGGATACAAGCCATGTGAGGGGTTATGTACAGGAGAGGATACATGTGAAAGGTTATATACAGGAGAGGATCCAAGCCATGTGAGGGGTTATATACAGGAGAGGATACAAGCCATGTGAGGTGTTATATACAGTAGAGGATACAAGCCATGTGAGGGGTTATATACAGGAGAGGATACAAGCCATGTGAGGGGGTATATACAGGAGAGGATACAAGCCATGTGAGGGGTTATATACAGGAGAGGATACAAGCCATGTGAGGGGTTATATACAGGAGAGGATACAAGCCATGTGAGGTGTTATATACAGGAGAGGACATAAGACATGTGAGGGGGTTATATACAGGAGAGGATACAAGCCATGTGAGGGGGGTTATATACAGGAGAGGGCACAAGCCATGTGAGGGGGTTATATACCGGAGAGGATACAAGCCATGTGAGGGGTTATATACAGGAGAGAATACAAGCCATGTGAGGGGGTTATATACAGGAGAGGATACAAGCCATGTGAGGGGTTATATACAGGAGAGGATACAAGCCATGTGAGGGGTTATATACAGGAGAGGATACAAGCCATGTGAAGGGTTATATACAGGAGAGGATACAAGCCATGTGAGAGATTATATACAGGAGAGGATACAAGCCATGTGAGGGGGTATATACAGGAGAGGATACAAACCATGTGAAGGGTTATGTACAGGAGAGGATACAAGCCATGTGAGGGGGTTATATACAGGAGAGGATACAAACCATCTGAAGGGTGGTATACAGGAGAGGATATAAGCCATGTGAGGGGTTATATACAGGAGAGAATAAGAGACATGTAAGGGGTTATATACAGGAGAGGATACAAGCCATGTGAGGGGTTATTTACAGGACAGGATACATGTGAGGGGTTATATACAGGAGAGGATACAAGCCATCTGAGGGGTTATATACAGGAGAGGATACAAGCCATGTGAGGGGTTATATATAGGAGAGGATACAAGCCATGTGATGGGGTTATATACATGAGAGGATACAAGCCATGTGAGGGGTTATATACAGGAGAGGATACAAGCCATGTGATGGGTTATATACAGGAGAGGATACAAGCCATGATAGGGCTTATATACAGGAGAGGATACAAGCCATGTGAGGGGTTATATACACGAGATGATACAAGCCATGTGAGGGGTTATATACAGGAGAGGATACAAGCCATGTGAGGTGTTATATACAGGAGAGGACATAAGACATTTGAGGGGGTTATATACAGGAGAGGATACAAGCCATGTGAGGGGGGTTATATACAGGAGAGGACACAAGCCATGTGAGGGGGTTATATACCGGAGAGGATACAAGCCATGTGAGGGGTTATATACAGGAGAGAATACAAGCCATGTGAGGGGGTTATATACAGGAGAGGATACAAGCCATGTGAGGGGTTATATACAGGAGAGGATCCAAGCCATGTGAGGGGTTATATACAGGAGAGGATACAAGCCATGTGAAGGGTTATATACAGGAGAGGATACAAGCCATGTGAGAGATTATATACAGGAGAGGATACAAGCCATGTGAGGGGGTATATACAGGAGAGGATACAAACCATGTGAAGGGTTATTTATAGGAGAGGATACAAGCCATGTGATGGGGTTATATACAGGAGAGGATACAAGCCATGTGAGAGGTTATATACAGGAGAGGATACAAGCCATGTGATGGGTTATATACAGGAGAGGATACAAGCCATGATAGGGCTTATATACAGGAGAGGATACAAGCAATGTGAGGGGTTATATACACGAGATGATACAAGCCATGTGAGGGGTTATTTACAGGAGAGGATCCAAGCCATGTGAGGGTTATATACAGGAGAGGATACAAGCCATGTGAGGGATTATATACAGGAGAGGAGACAAGCCATGTGAGGGGTTATATACAGGAGAGGATACATGTGAGGGGGTTATATACAGGAGAGGATACAAGCCATGTGAGGGGGTTATATACAGGAGAGGATACAAGCCAATTGAGGGGTTATATACAGGAGAGGATACAAGCCATGTGAGGGGTTATATACAGGAGAGGATACAAGCCATGTGAGAGGGTTATATACAGAAGAGGATACAAGCCATGTGAGGTGGTATATACAGGAGAGGATCCAAGCCATGTGAGGGATTATATACAGGAGAGGATCCAAGCCATGTGAGGGATTATATACAGGAGAGGATACAAGCCATGTGAGGGGTTATATACAGGAGAGGATCCAAGCCATGTGAGGGGTTATATACAGGAGAGGATACAAGCCATGTGACGGGTTATATACAGGAGAGGATACAAGCCATGTGAGGGGTTATATACAGGAGAGGATCCAAGCCATGTGAGGGGTTATATATAGGAGAGGATACAAGCCATGTGAGGGTTATATACAGGAGAGGACACAAGCCATGTGAGGGGATATATACACGAGATTACACAAGCCATGTGAGGTGTTATATACAGGAGAGGATACAAGCCATGTGAGGGGGTTATATACAGGAGAGGATACAAGCCATGTGACGGGTTATATACAGGAGAGGATACAAGCCATGTGAGGGGTTATGTACAGGAGAGAATACATGTGAGAGGTTATATACAGGAGAGGATACAAGCCATGTGAGGGGGTATATACAGGAGAGGATGCAAGCCATGTGAAGGGTTATGTACAGGAGAGGATACAAGCCATGCGAGGGGGTTATATACAGGAGAGGATACAAGCCATGTGAGGGGTTATATACAGGAGAGGATACAAGCCATGTGAGGGGTTATATACAGGAGAGGATACAAGCCATGTGAGGGGTTATGTACAGGAGAGGATACATGTGAGGGGTTATATACAGGAGAGGATCCAAGCCATGTGAGGGGTTATATACAGGAGAGGATACAAGCCATGTGAGGTGTTATATACAGGAGAGGATACAAGCCATGTGAGGGGTTATATACAGGAGAGGATACAAGCCATGTGAGGGGTTATGTACAGGAGAGGATACATGTGAGGGGTTATATACAGGAGAGGATCCAAGCCATGTGAGGGGTTATATACAGGAGAGGATACAAGCCATGTGAGGTGTTATATACAGTAGAGGATACAAGCCATGTGAGGGGTTATATACAGGAGAGGATACAAGCCATGTGAGGGGGTATATACAGGAGAGGATACAAGCCATGTGAGGGGTTATATACAGGAGAGGATCCAAGCCATGTGAGGGGTTATATACAGGAGAGGATACAAGCCATGTGAAGGGTTATATACAGGAGAGGATACAAGCCATGTGAGGGGGTTATATACAGGAGAGGACACAAGCCATGTGAGGGGTTATATAAAGGAGAGGATACAAGCCATGTGAGGGGTTATATACAGGAGAGAATACAAGCTATGTGAGGGGGTTATATACAGCAGAGGATACAAGCCATGTGAGGGGTTATATACAGGAGAGGATACAAGCCATGTGAGAGGTTATTTAAAGGAGAGGATACATGTGAGGGGTTATATACAGGAGAGGACACAAGCCATGTGAGGGGTTATATATAGGAGAGGATACAAGCCATGTGATGGGGTTATATACAGGAGAGGATACAAGCCATGTGAGGGGTTATATACAGGAGAGGATACAAGCCATGTAAGGGGTTATATACAGTAGCGGGTACAAGCCATGTGAGGTGTTATATACAGGAGAGGACATAAGACATGTGAGGGGGTTATATACAGGAGAGGATACAAGCCATGTGAGGGGGTTATATACAGGAGAGGATACAGGACATGTGAGGGATTATATACAGGAGAGGATACAAGCCATGTGAGGGGTTATATACAGGAGAGAATACAAGCCATGTGAGGGGGTTATATACAGGAGAGGATACAAGCCATGTGAGGGGTTATATACAGGAGAGGATACAAGCCATGTGAGGGGTTATATACAGGAGAGGATACAAGCCATGTGAGGGGTTATATACAGGAGAGGATACAAGCCATGTGAGGGGTTATATACAGCAGAGGATACATGTGAGGGGGTTATATACAGGAGAGGATACAAGCCATGTGAGAGGTTATATACCGGAGAGGTTACAAGCCATGTGAGGGGTTATATACAGGAGAGGATACAAGCCATGTGAGGGGTTATATATAGGAGAGGATACAAGCCATGTCAGGGGTTATGTACAGGAGAGGATACATGTGAGGGATTATATACAGGAAAGGATACATGTCAGTGGTTATATACAGGAGAGGATACATGTGAGGGGTTATATATAGGAGAGGATATAAGCCATGTGAGGGGTTATATACAGGAGAGGATACAAGACATGTGAGGGGTTACATACAGGAGAGGATACAAGCCATGTCAGGGGTTATATACAGGAGAGGACAGAAGCCATGTGAGGGGTTATATACAGGAGAGGATACATGTGAGGGGGTTATATACAGGAGAGTATACATGTGAGGGGGTTATATACAGGAGAGGATACAAGCCATGTGAGGGGGTTATATACAGGAGAGGATACAAGCCATGTGAGGTGTTATATACAGGAGAGGATCCAAGCCATGTGAGGGGTTATATACAGGAGAGGACACAAGCCATGTGAGGGGTTATATACAGGAGAGGATACATGTGAGGGGGTTATATACAGGAGAGGATACATGTGAGGGGGTTATATACAGGAGAGGATACAAGCCATGTGAGGGGGTTATATACAGGAGAGGATACAAGCCATGTGAGGGGTTATATACAGGAGAGGATACAAGCCATGTGAGGGGTTATATACAGTAGAGGATACAAGCCATGTCAGGGGTTATATACAGGAGAGGATACAAGCCATGTGAGGGGTTATATACAGGAGAGGACACAAGCCATGTGAGGGGTTATATACAGGAGAGGATACATGTGAGGGGGTTATATACAGGAGAGGATACATGTGAGGGGTTATATACAGGAAAGGATACAAGCCATGTGAGGGGTTATATACAGGAGAGGATACAAGCCATGTGAGGGGGTTATATACAGGAGAGGATACAAGCCATGTGAGGGGTTATATACAGGAGAGGATACAAGCCATGTGAGGGGTTATATACAGGAGAGGATACAAGCCATGTGAGGGGTTATATACAGGAGAGGATATAAGCCATGTGAGAGGGTTATATACAGGAGAGGATACAAGCCATGTGAGGGGTTATATACAGGAGAGGATACAAGCCATGTGAGGGGGTTATATACAGGAGAGGATACAAGCCATGTGAGGGGTTATATACAGGAGAGGATACAAGCCATGTGAGGGGTTATATACAGGAGAGAATACATGTGAGAGGTTATATACAGGAGAGGATACAAGCCATGTGAGGGGGTATATACAGGAGAGGATGCAAGCCATGTGAAGGGTTATGTACAGGAGAGGATACAAGCCATGCGAGGGGGTTATATACAGGAGAGGATACAAGCCATGTGAGGGGTTATATACAGGAGAGGATACAAGCCATGTGAGGGTTATATACAGGAGAGGACACAAGCCATGTGAGGGGATATATACACGAGATTACACAAGCCATGTGAGGTGTTATATACAGGAGAGGATACAAGCCATGTGAGGGGGTTATATACAGGAGAGGATACAAGCCATGTGACGGGTTATATACAGGAGAGGATACAAGCCATGTGAGGGGTTATGTACAGGAGAGAATACATGTGAGAGGTTATATACAGGAGAGGATACAAGCCATGTGAGGGGGTATATACAGGAGAGGATGCAAGCCATGTGAAGGGTTATGTACAGGAGAGGATACAAGCCATGCGAGGGGGTTATATACAGGAGAGGATACAAGCCATGTGAGGGGTTATATACAGGAGAGGATACAAGCCATGTGAGGGGTTATATACAGGAGAGGATACAAGCCATGTGAGGGGTTATGTACAGGAGAGGATACATGTGAGGGGTTATATACAGGAGAGGATCCAAGCCATGTGAGGGGTTATATACAGGAGAGGATACAAGCCATGTGAGGTGTTATATACAGGAGAGGATACAAGCCATGTGAGGGGTTATATACAGGAGAGGATACAAGCCATGTGAGGGGTTATGTACAGGAGAGGATACATGTGAGGGGTTATATACAGGAGAGGATCCAAGCCATGTGAGGGGTTATATACAGGAGAGGATACAAGCCATGTGAGGTGTTATATACAGTAGAGGATACAAGCCATGTGAGGGGTTATATACAGGAGAGGATACAAGCCATGTGAGGGGGTATATACAGGAGAGGATACAAGCCATGTGAGGGGTTATATACAGGAAAGGATACAAGCCATGTGAGGGGTTATATACAGGAGAGGAGACAAGCCATGTAAGGGGTTATATACAGTAGAGGATACAAGCCATGTGAGGTGTTATATACAGGAGAGGACATAAGACATGTGAGGGGGTTATATACAGGAGAGGATACAAGCCATGTGAGGGGGTTATATACAGGAGAGGATACAAGCCATGTGAGTGGTTTATATACAGGAGAGGATACAGGACATGTGAGGGATTATATACAGGAGAGGATACAAGCCATGTGAGGGGTTATATACAGGAGAGAATACAAGCCATGTGAGGGGGTTATATACAGGAGAGGATACAAGCCATGTGAGGGGTTATATACGGGAGAGGATACAAGCCATGTGAGGGGTTATATACAGGAGAGGATACAAGCCATGTGAGGGGTTATATACAGGAGAGGATACAAGCCATGTGAGGGGTTATATACAGCAGAGGATACATGTGAGGGGGTTATATACAGGAGAGGATACAAGCCATGTGAGAGGTTATATACCGGAGAGGATACAAGCCATGTGAGGGGTTATATACAGGAGAGGATACAAGCCATGTGAGGGGTTATATATAGGAGAGGATACAAGCCATGTCAGGGGTTATGTACAGGAGAGGATACATGTGAGGGATTATATACAGGAAAGGATACATGTCAGTGGTTATATACAGGAGAGGATACATGTGAGGGGTTATATATAGGAGAGGATATAAGCCATGTGAGGGGTTATATACAGGAGAGGATACAAGACATGTGAGGGGTTACATACAGGAGAGGATACAAGCCATGTCAGGGGTTATATACAGGAGAGGACACAAGCCATGTGAGGGGTTAAATACAGGAGAGGATACATGTGAGGGGGTTATATACAGGAGAGGATACATGTGAGGGGGTTATATACAGGAGAGGATACAAACCATGTGAGGGGGTTATATACAGGAGAGGATACAAGCCATGTGAGGTGTTATATACAGGAGAGGATCCAAGCCATGTCTGGGGTTATATACAGGAGAGGACACAAGCCATGTGAGGGGTTATATACAGGAGAGGATACATGTGAGGGGGTTATATACAGGAGAGGATACATGTGAGGGGGTTATATACAGGAGAGGATACAAGCCATGTGAGGGGGTTATATACAGGAGAGGATACAAGCCATGTCAGGGGTTATATACAGGAGAGGATACAAGCCATGTGAGGGGTTATATACAGGAGAGGATACAAGCCATGTCAGGGGTTATATACAGGAGAGGATACAAGCCATGTGAGGGGTTATATACAGGAGAGGACACAAGCCATGTGAGGGGTTATATACAGGAGAGGATACATGTGAGGGGGTTATATACAGGAGAGGATACAAGCCATGTGAGGGGGTTATATACAGGAGAGGACACAAGCCATGTGAGGGGGTTATATACCGGAGAGGATACAAGCCATGTGAGGGGTTATATACAGGAGAGGATACAAGCCATGTGAGGTGTTATATACAGTAGAGGATACAAGCCATGTGAGGGGTTATATACAGGAGAGGATACAAGCCATGTGAGGGGGTATATACAGGAGAGGATACAAGCCATGTGAGGGGTTATATACAGGAGAGGATACAAGCCATGTGAGGGGTTATATACAGGAGAGGATACAAGCCATGTAAGGGGTTATATACAGTAGAGGGTACAAGCCATGTGAGGTGTTATATACAGGAGAGGACATAAGACATGTGAGGGGGTTATATACAGGAGAGGATACAAGCCATGTGAGGGGGTTATATACAGGAGAGGATACAGGACATGTGAGGGATTATATACAGGAGAGGATACAAGCCATGTGAGGGGTTATATACAGGAGAGAATACAAGCCATGTGAGGGGGTTATATACAGGAGAGGATACAAGCCATGTGAGGGGTTATATACAGGAGAGGATACAAGCCATGTGAGGGGTTATATACAGGAGAGGATACAAGCCATGTGAGGGGTTATATACAGGAGAGGATACAAGCCATGTGAGGGGTTATATACAGCAGAGGATACATGTGAGGGGGTTATATACAGGAGAGGATACAAGCCATGTGAGGGGTTATATACAGGAGAGGATACAAGCCATGTGAGGGGTTATATACAGGAGAGGATACAAGCCATGTGAGGGGTTATATATAGGAGAGGATACAAGCCATGTCAGGGGTTATGTACAGGAGAGGATACATGTGAGGGATTATATACAGGAAAGGATACATGTCAGTGATTATATACAGGAGAGGATACATGTGAGGGGTTATATATAGGAGAGGATATAAGTCATGTGAGGGGTTATATACAGGAGAGGGTACAAGACATGTGAGGGGTTACATACAGGAGAGGATACAAGCCATGTCAGGGGTTATATACAGGAGAGGACAGAAGCCATGTGAGGGGTTATATACAGGAGAGGATACATGTGAGGGGGTTATATACAGGAGAGGATACATGTGAGGGGGTTATATACAGGAGAGGATACAAGCCATGTGAGGGGGTTATATACAGGAGAGGATACAAGCCATGTGAGGTGTTATATACAGGAGAGGATCCAAGCCATGTGAGGGGTTATATACAGGAGAGGACACAAGCCATGTGAGGGGTTATATACAGGAGAGGATACATGTGAGGGGGTTATATACAGGAGAGGATACATGTGAGGGGGTTATATACAGGAGAGGATACAAGCCATGTGAGGGGGTTATATACAGGAGAGGATACAAGCCATGTGAGGGGTTATATACAGGAGAGGATACAAGCCATGTGAGGGGTTATATACAGGAGAGGATACAAGCCATGTCAGGGGTTATATACAGGAGAGGATACAAGCCATGTGAGGGGTTATATACAGGAGAGGACACAAGCCATGTGAGGGGTTATATACAGGAGAGGATACATGTGAGGGGGTTATATACAGGAGAGGATACATGTGAGGGGTTATATACAGGAAAGGATACAAGCCATGTGAGGGGTTATATACAGGAGAGGATACAAGCCATGTGAGGGGGTTATATACAGGAGAGGATACAAGCCATGTGAGGGGTTATATACAGGAGAGGATACAAGCCATGTGAGGGGTTATATACAGGAGAGGATACAAGCCATGTGAGGGGTTATATACAGGAGAGGATATAAGCCATGTGAGGTGTTATATACAGGAGAGGACATAAGACATGTGAGGGGGTTATATACAGGAGAGGATACAAGCCATGTGAGGGGGTTATATACAGGAGAGGATACAGGACATGTGAGGGATTATATACAGGAGAGGATACAAGCCATGTGAGGGGTTATATACAGGAGAGAATACAAGCCATGTGAGGGGGTTATATACAGGAGAGGATACAAGCCATGTGAGGGGTTATATACAGGAGAGGATACAAGCCATGTGAGGGGTTATATACAGGAGAGGATACAAGCCATGTGAGGGGTTATATACAGGAGAGGATACAAGCCATGTGAGGGGTTATATACAGCAGAGGATACATGTGAGGGGGTTATATACAGGAGAGGATACAAGCCATGTGAGGGGTTATATACAGGAGAGAATACAAGCCATGTGAGGGGGTTATATACAGGAGAGGATACAAGCCATGTGAGGGGTTATATACAGGAGAGGATACAAGCCATGTGAGGGGTTATATACAGGAGAGGATACAAGCCATGTGAGGGGTTATATACAGGAGAGGATACAAGCCATGTGAGGGGTTATATACAGCAGAGGATACATGTGAGGGGGTTATATACAGGAGAGGATACAAGCCATGTGAGGGGTTATATACAGGAGAGGATACAAGCCATGTGAGGGGTTATATACAGGAGAGGATACAAGCCATGTGAGGGGTTATATATAGGAGAGGATACAAGCCATGTCAGGGGTTATGTACAGGAGAGGATACATGTGAGGGATTATATACAGGAAAGGATACATGTCAGTGGTTATATACAGGAGAGGATACATGTGAGGGGTTATATATAGGAGAGGATATAAGTCATGTGAGGGGTTATATACAGGAGAGGATACAAGACATGTGAGGGGTTACATACAGGAGAGGATACAAGCCATGTCAGGGGTTATATACAGGAGAGGACAGAAGCCATGTGAGGGGTTATATACAGGAGAGGATACATGTGAGGGGGTTATATACAGGAGAGGATACATGTGAGGGGGTTATATACAGGAGAGGATACAAGCCATGTGAGGGGGTTATATACAGGAGAGGATACAAGCCATGTGAGGTGTTATATACAGGAGAGGATCCAAGCCATGTGAGGGGTTATATACAGGAGAGGACACAAGCCATGTGAGGGGTTATATACAGGAGAGGATACATGTGAGGGGGTTATATACAGGAGAGGATACATGTGAGGGGGTTATATACAGGAGAGGATACAAGCCATGTGAGGGGGTTATATACAGGAGAGGATACAAGCCATGTGAGGGGTTATATACAGGAGAGGATACAAGCCATGTGAGGGGTTATATACAGGAGAGGATACAAGCCATGTCAGGGGTTATATACAGGAGAGGATACAAGCCATGTGAGGGGTTATATACAGGAGAGGACACAAGCCATGTGAGGGGTTATATACAGGAGAGGATACATGTGAGGGGGTTATATACAGGAGAGGATACATGTGAGGGGTTATATACAGGAAAGGATACAAGCCATGTGAGGGGTTATATACAGGAGAGGATACAAGCCATGTGAGGGGGTTATATACAGGAGAGGATTCAAGCCATGTGAGGGGTTATATACAGGAGAGGATACAAGCCATGTGAGGGGTTATATACAGGAGAGGATACAAGCCATGTGAGGGGTTATATACAGGAGAGGATATAAGCCATGTGAGAGGGTTATATACAGGAGAGGATACAAGCCATGTGAGGGGTTATATACAGGAGAGGATACAAGCCATGTGAGGGGGTTATATACAGGAGAGGATACAAGCCATGTGAGGGGTTATATACAGGAGAGGATACAAGCCATGTGAGAGTGTATATATAGGAGAGGATACAAGCCATGTGAGGGGGTTATATACAGGAGAGGATACAAGCCATGTGAGAATGTATATACAGGAGAGGATACAAGCCATGTGAGGGGTTATATACAGGAGAGGATACAAGCCATGTGAGGGGTTATATACAGGAGAGGATACAAGCCATGTGAGGGGTTATATACAGGAGAGGATACAAGCCATGTGAGGGGGTTATATACAGGAGAGGATACAAGCCATGTCAGGGGTTATATACAGGAGAGGATGCAAGCCATGTGAGGGGTTATATACAGGAGAGGATACAAGCCATGTGAGGGGTTATATACAGGAGAGGATACAAGCCATGTGAGGGGTTATATACAGGAGAGGATACAAGCCATGTCAGGGGTTATATACAGGAGAGGATACAAGCCATGTTAGGGCTGACAGAGCAAAGACTGATATTTAAGGAGGTGAGCATGTCTTGCCCATTATTCCCTGAGGAAGCCCGCGCTATACGTGTGGGGCACCTCGGATCTCTTTGTTCACCCCGCTTTGAACCCTTTGGTAAGGTGTTAATTTATACGTTTTCTGTACAAGAGAATTTGTGCTTTTGTCTTTAACCTTAACCTTTACCTGGGAATTTTCACCTTTCGTGAGCGTTATCATAGTTGAGCATTATTACACATTGTTAGATATTACAGTTATACATACGGGGTCCTGGGAGATCTAGGGGTTTTTAATAGATTTTAATTGGACTATTTGGTATTGAATAAAGATTTATTTGTTTCATTATCGCATCTGCTTTTCTTTTAGGTATATATGTTGCTTTTTCAGATGTGGAAACAGGTATTATTTTTTTGACCCCACCTTTTTGAAAATTGATATTATTATTATCATTATGGAGATGATTATTAGTAGATTAGAAACCCATCAGCTTTTTTTCCATATGTGAAAAAAAACGGATGTCGTACGGATGCAATATGGACTGATCTAAGACATTGGGGCACATTTACTTACCCGGTCCTGTCACGATCCAGTGGTGGATTCTCAGACGCTCATTCGGGTCTGGCCGGGATTCACTAAGGTCGTGCGCCCGATGTCCACCAGGTGTCGCTGCTGCACCAAGGTCCGCCTGAGTTCAGCTTCCTATCCTGGGTGCACGTAAGCGCGTGTCGATTTTCCCTGAATTGCCCTGGGATTTTGGCGCATGCGATCGAATTGTGGCGCATCGGCACCGGCGTGCACGCGACGGAAATCGGGGGGCGTGGCCGTAAAAAAAACCGACGGATTCGGAAAAACTACCACTTTTTTTTTTAATGTCGCTTACCTGCACCCGGCAGAGGACGGTGAACTCCGATGCAATCCAACGAACTTCAGCGCAGTAGCGACACCTAGTGGACGTCGGGGGAACTGCCTTAGTGAATCCCGGCCGGACCCGAATCCTCCGCAGAGAACGCGCCGCTGAATCGTGACAGGACCGGGTAAGTAAATCTGCCCCTATAAGTGCTTATAGCTTTGGACGCTATGAGATATCCTGGGGATTTTTAGATTATTTTCTCGTGACACATTGTACTTCAAATTAGTTTCAAAATTTGGATGAATCTTTTGTGTTTAGTTATGAAAAAATTTAAATTCGGCAAAAATTTGGAAAAATGCTTTCAAAGTTCTAAATTCTCTACTTTTGGATGTTTTTTTTAATATACCACATATTTTACTAGAATGTTATGAGGCTCAGAATTTGGGGCCATTTTTCAAATTTTTCGGAAAATCACCAAAACCCGTATTTAGATGGATCTGCTCAACTTTTAGTTCACTGTGAGAGGCCTAAATAATAGGACTAGTAAATTTCCTCATTTTGGTAACTACACCCCTCAAAGTATGAAAAAACACTTTTAAGAAGTTTGTTAGGTGTTTTATAGGGATTAAAACAAAATGGAGGTGCGGTCTACAAATTGTAATATTTTTGTCATGGGTGTCCCCGCGATCCATCCATGTCACGGATCACTGGAGGAGAGAAAACAAAAACGACAACGGAAGAGGACGGCGCCTCGCGTAATAACGTAAGGATAGGTCAATATCGATTGAGGTGAGAGAGTGGGTGCTCACCTGATGACCACTTGTTAGTAAGCGGTATATAAATGAATCCAATCGGGGTTAAGGAAGATCCTTGGTTGTGAACCGAGGTTACTGCAGCAACTCCTACTCGCTTCCCCAGAACCGGTAACCCAAAGGCAACGTAACGTAAATAATACAGGAGTGCACAAAAAAGGGGGGAGAGCCAAACGGGTGCGCTTGTAACCGGAAACAAAATTAGATCTCCAAACTTGATGGAATTCACACTATTTATTGATATAACATAAAAGTCCAGTGACCACTGGACTTTTATGTTATATCAATAAATAGTGTGAATTCCATCAAGTTTGGAGATCTAATTTTGTTGGACTTTTATGTTATATCAATAAATAGTGTGAATTCCATCAAGTTTGGAGATCTAATTTTGTTTCCGGTTACAAGCGCACCCGTTTGGCTCTCCCCCCTTTTTTGTGCACTCCTGTATTATTTACGGATCACTGGCACACTCGTGCTCCTCTCTGTGGCGGCGTGTCTGGAGACTTACTTCTCTTGGCTCCTTGCTGTACTCTGGTTTCGGTTAGGCCACATGCCTGCCTCCTGTCCCGGCCGCGTGCTACCCTCGCCAGGGTGCGTGCGTGCCGCCTCAGCAAGATTTAAAGGGCCAGCATCCTCCCTATTGGCGCTGATCACTTCCATGTTTTCTATATAACCCAGCGGCTCCCTTCTCTCCTCGCCGGATCTTCAAGTCTTCCCATTGAAGTGGAAGCCTCCTGTGTGTATCCCGAGGTCCCGTTCCTGTGTGTATCCTGAGGTCCCATTCCTGTGTGTATTCCGAGGTCCCATTCCTGTGGTCCGTGTCCGGTGGTCCGTATCCTATGGTCCGTGTCCGGTGGTCCGTATCCTGTGGTCCATGTCCAGTGGTCCATATCCAATGGTCCGTGTCCAGTGGTCCGTATCCTGTGGTCCGTGTCCAGTGGTACATATCCTGTGGTCCATATCCAGTGGTCCGTATCCTGTGGTCTGTGTCCGGTGGTCCATATCCGCTGGTCCGTATCCTGTGGTCCGTGTCCAGTGGTCCATATCCTATGGTCCGTGTCCAGTGGTCCATATCCTGTGGTCCGTATCCTGTGGTCCGTGTCCGGTGGTCCATATCCTGTGGTCCATATCCGCTGGTTCGTATCCTGTGGTCCTTGTCCGGTGGTCCGTATCTGGTGGTCCGTATCCTGTGGTCCGTGTCCGTTGGACCGTATCCTGTGGTCCTTGTCCGGTGGTCCGTATCCGGTGGTCCATATCCTGCGGTCCGTGTCCGTTGGTCCGTATCCTGTGGTCCGTTCCTGTACTACTGTGCTGCTGCAGTGCCGTCCAGGTTTCCAGCCCACCGGTGTCTTCAGTCCGTACCAGCATTACCAGTGCTCCTCTGTGTTCCTGCTGTCATCTCAGGCTGTGACTGTTTCCTGCATTTGTTACCTGAGGGGTCTCATACCAACCCCTGTGGTGGTCCAGAGGGTCCACAGACTCTTCCCAAAGAGACTCTGACAGTTCTACCCTCAATTTTTTGACAATACATTCATTTTGGGTGAAAAAATAAACATTTGCAATGGATTAAATGAAAAAAGGCTCCACAAAGTTTGATCCCCAATTTCTTCCGAGTGCCGATCCCCCATATGTGGTGGTGACTGCTGTACAGGCGCACGACTGGGCATTATTTTTCTTTTTTGGGGGTTTTTTTTGTGCCATTTACCATACCATAAAAATAGTATATTATTTTTATTTTATATGTGTCGCCAAAATCACGAAAATACCTAATTTATATATATTTTTATTTTTACCCCATTTTTACTGAATATATATTAATTTGGCGAAAATGTTGTTAATTTTAGCATCACCCGGAGCACTTGGTAGACCTCGGGGCTGCCCGGAAAAGGATCGGATCCGCCGGTAAGCGGCACGGGGGATCTAATTCATAAGGGGAAGACCCTTGCAAGCAGGGGTAATGCTTGACCGCGGCATGTATGGGTTTAACAATCCTGAATGGAGACGGCTCCGATTGCTGGTGTGAGAGCGCGGTGTCAGCTGTTATATACAGGTGACAGCTGCTGCTTCTGGTGCCGGCTCCGTTCGTGAGCCAGTGCCAAAAGCGAGTCTTTATAGAACGTCCCGGTGCAGGAAGTATCTACCCGCAGGGACGTATTATATTGTCCTGGTGCGCATAGGGGTTAATAATCATCTCCATAATAATAATAATAATTTCCATAATAATTATAATACTAATAATCATCTCCATAATAATAATAATACTAGTAATCATCTCAATAATAATAATCCCAATAATAACAATAATAATCTCTGAGAAGATCCATCTCTTAGACTCTCTTAGACAACTACTAAGCCATAGCCTAGTTGATGGAGGCTCCGTCTTGTATCTGTATTGCAGTTGGAGTGTGGAGGTTGTGGGTTCAAATCCTGGGCTGAGCAAAAAAATTATTTAATTGAATTAAATTGAGACCTTGTGTCTGATATGAACCTGGTCATGTGGTCCCTGCTCTGCACCAACCCGACACGTCTCTCAAAAGTATTCCTTGCCCGAATGTCTGTAGAAGTCATTCAGTACCGCAAGTAACAGAAACATGGCATTGAACCGTTCTGGGACGCAGAGCTGGGACAACCCCAGCCAGTGCGGGACCTGGAGGAAATATCCAGGACAATCTTTCAGCTACCCGTGACAGCGGGACAGAGGTGAAAAACCGGGACTGTCCCTCCCAATCCGGGACGGTTGGGAGCTGTGCCCTAACAAAAGATGTATCCAGCTCCCCCAGAAGGTTAGCTTGTTATAAATACCCCCTATAAGTCAGAATCCTCCATTAGATGGGACCAGAGATGCTCCTCTTTTACTGGGGCACACTTACTTAGGCAAATGCGCCGCAGTTTTTTCGGACTGTGCCCTATCTTTAATGGGAAAATGGCTAGCACAGCTATTTAAGTAGCGGGTGTGTTACAATTGTGTCAAAGCGACCCTTTTTGCGGCGCAGCTGCACTGGGTTCCATGCGACACATTCGGACTTAGCACACGATTTAACTTTCAAAGCCCTAGCCCTAACATGCACCATGGTGAACTCTGTCGGACCTGAGCAGGGAAGCGACACATTCATGATATCGGTCGCACGATCTTAGTGAATAATAATTGGAGTTGGACAATGCACTTTTTGTGAACTGCTTGGACAGGGTAAGTAAATGTGCCCCACTGTGTTACAGAATTCAGGCTTGCTATTTCTCTCTCACTTCTGTATTACATGAAGTCAAGAGATGTCATTCACCGAAGATCCATGTGCAGATTCCTTAGGAGTTGAGACATTCTCCTATAAGCCTCTGCACTGTGTCTGGAAAGTCTCACATATAAACTCTGGCAGTGCTAGAAGTTGGAGGAACTCCTCACTATAAACATCATTTGGCATTTTGATAAGTGTTAGATAATTGGTAGAGATTTTTATCTAGGGCCTAACTACCCTTAACAGTTGTAAAGGCGACTTTCAAATTAACCCTTTCATGACTGTTTTGGTACCAGGAATTTGAACATAAAACCAAGACACATCAGTCTCTTAGTGAATGTAAAGATCTTCTCCCCCGTTTAATCTCTCAAATGCATAAAATCACAGACAGAAGAGTCATCAAAGAGGCGTGAATAGAATACTGCAATGCTATTGGCCATAATGAGTTCATCAGCACGGAAAATATTAATAGGCCTTGTTCATGCTTATCTACAGAATGTCTCCAGAAGTTTCTTCATAACCAAAACAAATAATAAGAAAACAGAGGCCGAAGGACAATAAAAATGCCAAGCATAATGTGAAAGGCATACAACAGTTTAAATAAGAAAAATAACTGAATTAAAACATTTAACTCTATTGCTTCTGAGTGGGCAACATACCCCCCCCCCCAGGCCGGACCTGTAATGGCGTCTTAGTTCTCATGCTCAAGATGGCCGCCATAGAGGAATATATCACCAACAGCCCTCCCGGAATTCTAACTTAAGAGTGCCGTTTAGTTTCTCAACCCCACCACTAACTTGGGAAAGGTAAGGGGTGTGCAGTGCCTGTTCTACACCCAAGAGGGACAAGGTTTGAGTCTTTACCAGTCCAGTGAAGTGGGTTCTGCGACTGGACTCTATGGTCTCTGGAAGTCCAAACCTGCAGAAAAATCTCACTCACCAACTTCTTGGCCTCAGCTCTGGCAGTAGCCTTGGTCATGGGAGAAGCTTCTGGCCCCCCTGGAAAGAGATCAATGCACACAAGCGCGTACTCCTACGTACCACTTTTTGGTAGCTGGATAAAATCCATCTGCAGTCTCTGGAAGGGATACAGCAGCTTGGGTGTCACCTTCTGTGGGGTCTTTACCACCTTACCCGTGTTGTGGCGGGCACAGACTATAAAGGCTTTCACTACTCTAGTGACAGGGGTAGTAATGCCCGGGGAAACCACTGGTGGTTTATGAGCGCTAGCATGGCCATTTTGGATGTGTGTGTGTCCGCGGGCTACTTGACTTACAGTCGGGTGCAGGGCTCTGGGCAGGCACACTGTCTCCCCCAGCATCCAGGTCCCATCGGCATCTGGGCTCCAGCTTTCCTCCACACTTCCTTCACTTCTGATGACTCTCGGGTCACCAGGGACTGGAACACCTGTGGATCAAACTTTTTAGGTCAGAACTCACCGCTGAGACTTCAGGACAGTCTCTGGGCTCCATCTGTGCAGCTGCCTTCGCCAGCCTGTCAGCCACATACTTGCCCTTGGCTTGTGGAGTTACCACATTGTGTGTGCTTTTACTTTTACTATCCCCACCTCTTGTGGAAGTAAGAGAGCATCCATGAGCTCTTTAATCAGCGTGCCATGCTTAAAAGGGGTCCCTGCAGAGGTGAGGAAATTTCTAGCCTTCCATATGGGTTCATAGTCGTGTTTAGACCCCAGGACTATACCTAGAGTATAGATGTTTGCCCTTTTACCTTCCACCAGCTGTAGCACTTCCCTGAGTGCCGTCACTTCACCTCCTGCGCTGACCTGTGTGGAGGGAGTCAGGATTTGCCAGTTTAAGGCTATGGAATGCATCAATTGCCTCCTGACTAAGGGCAAATGGGGAAGAGGCAATGCAGTCATCAAGGGGCAGCATCAGGCTGGAGGCAGAAGACCTTATCCCAGGCCTGCAGGAGCTGGTCAGTCCTAGAAACATGTGAAGAGGCTTAGGGCCTAAGGGCAATAATAACCAAGTGCTGCAGCAGAGCCCCCAGGTAAGAGACACTGACACAGGGGTCGGAGCCTCTTCATTCTGCAGCGGGAGGAGATAAATGGATTCATCACAGCCCAGACTGTGGTAAGCACATTCTCTCCCAAGCTACAGGCACAGTGTATGAGCAGCGGGAGTTCTGCTCTGTGTCCCTCTTCTCCTGGAATTCCAAGTGTAAACATGTGAGCAAGAATTGTTATGTGGGTCCAACACCAGGAGAA